>NC_090705.1:20094062-20400125 GCF_040954835.1 Lepisosteus oculatus
CTTTTCCCTGGCCATTATAGGCACCAGAGACAGGACTCCTGCAATGTTAGAACTGGGTTACTCTATAACTGAGAGGTCTTCCCAAGATATCCTTAGTAGATAAAGCAATTTATGTGGTCAAAATAGATTTTGAATTTCCTTATACATCTCTGATTTATTCAATGTTTTTTTTTCATCAAAAAGGTGCTGAATATGTGCAGAAATTATAAAGAGGGGCACTGGAGTGAATTTGTTGACCCGGTCTTTGAGATCCTGTATAGAGTCACAGTCTCTTTGTCCAATCAACTTGTTTGTTCTAACTATAAATCTACCAAGTCTGTCTTCTTCTGTGTGTGCTTGTCTGTCTTGTTCTCTCTATTCTCTCTTTCCTCCAAATTGCTAGCATTCACCTGCTTCTTTCTCTCTCTACAGCTCAGCAGCCCACATGAAGGTGAAAAAATATGTTCGTATTAAGAACTGGGAGACAGGAGAGTCTCTGTATGACACTCTACACATGCGAACTGACAAGGTGCGCAAAATTCTTTTTTCAATTAGAAAGGCGTAACAAAGTGAGAAAGAATGGTGAAGAAAATTAAAAAAAATTAAGTTTAACATAAAAACAACTTGTGGTTTGGCCCCGTCATTGCTGCTGCTTCTGCTGAAATTTTGTCAATATGGCTGGGGTTTCACATTTCAATCTTTCTCTGTGTGCCACAGGACTCACCCTGCGGGGGGCGCCGGTGCCTTGGATCAGTCATGTATCCCCCGGAACTGGTAAACAGACCCCCTGAACTGCCCAAGGACCCAAGAATCTTGCTACAACAGGCCACCGAGTTCATCAATCAGTACTACAGCTCCATCAAACGGTGAGGGGGAAAGGACTGGCTTAGGAGAGCAGGAAGGGGGAAAGAAAACATGTTTTTTTCCTCTAAAACTAATGTATTGGAATAAACTTATTCTTCTTTTTACGAATTCCATTTTGTAAGTTGTGTTGATTACCATCCAGAATTCCAAGTAGTTTTTTTTTTTACATTTTCAACCCCTATAGTCCTTGACAAAAAAGCACTTTGAATCTGAAAATCAGAAAAATCCGTAGATGATGAAAGGAGGATGAAAGAGTTATACAGTTACTCTTTGGTAATGCTATAGTTCTGATGCCTGTTATAGCACCATGTGCAGTGACTTCTGTGGGCTGTGTGTTCGGCAGGTTCCAGACTGATGCCCACCAACAGAGGCTGCGTGCAGTAGAGAAGGAGATTGCCTCCATGGAGACTTATCACCTGGAAGAGACAGAACTGATCTTTGGTGCCAAACAGGCCTGGAGAAATGCAGCTCGCTGTGTGGGACGCATTCAGTGGTCTAAACTGCAGGTGAGGGGGACCAGAGAAAGCATACAGGGAAAGACAGCGAAGGAGGAGGTGGAGAGCAGAATGGGTCAGGGGGAATGTTGGAGAGGGAATACAGTATAAGGAAAATGAAGGAATGAATGTCAGTGTCAGTAACAGGATAACAGCACTGGATCCCTCAACTGTGACTTACTGAATGGCCTAAGAAGCTGGTTTAATTCACATTAAAACACTTCTTCAAATGTATCCTCTTTACCTATTGATCATGCCTCCAAGAGAACTGCTCCTGTGCTAGAACTTTCCTTGCTGCTCAAACCCATGGCCGCACACACCAGTAATCACTTGGTTTTTCACAACCCACACATTTCCTGTCCAGGCCAGCTGAAGTAAACTGTTAAGAACAGAAAAAGGCAGGAGGGAGCATGCCGGTTGTCGGATGACAGCTGATGGGTGTCTTGGCTCGTTGTGTGTGGCCCTTCTTAACCTTTCAGGGCCTGCTTTACATCTCCTGCTGCTCATGCCGTCACTCATAAACACAGAAACATACACACGCTCCCAGCATGTCTGCCACAGTACTGTTTCTGCACCCACCCTGTCTGGGGAGGGTCTAGCATACAGTGATATAACTTAACAATTTTTCTGTCTTGTCCTTGATGTAGAAAAAAGAAAGGCTTTAAGATTACCAATGTAACCATTTGTGACCTTTTGGACCATGAACAAACATTTTATTACAATATATTTTTTGTGCATTTTTTAGGTAGTGTGTAGCATACTTGCTAAAAAAGCCTTGTCATTTTTGAGGTTCAGTTTTACTGGATATTAACATTTACAGAGAAAGGGATTTCTTCCGATTTGGGTTTGTGAGTGCATGTTTCAGTGGCCTATCTAATTCTGGTCTGGTGATGCCATGTGGTGTCTATTTAGGTGTTTGATGCTCGGGATTGCACAGGTGCTGCTGAGATGTTCAATTACATCTGCAACCACATCAAATATGCTACCAACAAGGGCAACCTCAGGTTAGTCCATCTTCCTCCCTGATTGTCCTCCACTGTCCTCTCCAGATTCCAAGGTCCTATCTCAAGCTCTGTGTTTGCTGTCCTACCCCTTGTTAAGAATAGACGTTCTGATCAGGCCCTTTTTGGACTTTTTTACTAGCAAAGTCTCTTAGATAGTTAATACTTCACCTAACGTATTAGTTAGGTTCTCAGAGAATCGTTAGTACTAGTCTAACATAACATTGATATTGCTTGGTAATCCTTACAATTCCTAATCTCCTAGGATAGGACAGAAGTTTCCTGTACTGATCATCCTCAATTATTCTGGTTCAGGACCATACATTTTGTCTGTCTTACGTAATTTTTGTTCTTCGTCAAGAAATAGTTACTTGTGTTAATCATCAAGGGGCAGAATAATTAAAGACCTGACTGTATCCACACCCTGCACTGGAATAGAAGTAAAAGTCTGGTATGTTTGCAGCCCTCTTGCAGGTACCTATCAGAAGTCACATGATCTGTCAAGTTGTCAACTGCAATGCACGTGTAGACTGTGTTTAATTTGAAAACGTGTACGCCAACTGGAAATTCCAGACGCGGACAGGCAAAAGTTCCACGTCTCAATCAAAAATGTTTAAAGATTCTTGGTTTAAGAAACACTGGGTATTCTTTGCTATTCATTTCACGTGGAATGAAAAAAAAAGTTACTTCCCGGTTAATTGACATAGTTATTGGGAGGCAGAGAAATTGACACTGTCAGTCGCTCATCTTTTTTTTTCCTGCTCTCTATCTCCTTTCCCCTTAGCATGAGGAAGGGTCTCTCAGCCTGGTTTTCTTCAGGTCCTTTCTTACTGTCTGCATTCCTTAAACAAAATTCAGAGAACCTCCCAAGTGGCTCAACCAATTAAAACTCAGGCATGAGCCCAATGAGTTGTCAGAGACGCCAGTGATTTAATGCTTACCATGGGTACCTGACCCCTCCACAGGTCAGCCATCACAGTGTTCCCTCAGAGAATACAGGGTCAGGGCGACTTCCGTCTCTGGAACCCGCAGCTGATCCGGTATGCTGGCTACAGCCAACCAGATGGGTCCGTCATTGGAGATCCTGCCAACGTGGAGCTCACCGAGGTCAGCTGTTTGCTTCTACTGTTTCTGATAAACATACACAAAGTGCAACCTCTACTACTGCTATATGCATACAATATGTGATTGCCACTGTTCATGTTGCTACTGTGTACACACCACGACAATGAGAAGACAAGTAGAATGTTTTCTATTATATGTAATAGGAACAATGCAACTATTGCAAGTTTTAAAGACCTAGAAACTATGATATTATTCTCTTTTTGAGTGGCAAAGCTGACACCATCAAAGGACCAACCTTGAGCTATAGCCAAGTAGAGCTGTAGTTGTTGTTCACATTGCAAAGAATTACATCGGAGGCATCAGTCTATTTTGGCCTTTTTGCAGATAATGTCACAAGAGCAAATGGCAACCCAAAGTCAAAAGGCGCCAGAACTCTGTGTCATCCATAAGGTTCCCACTTCCCCCATTACAGGAACACTCTCTATGGCAAGGGCAAAAATCCCCTTGCTAGAAACACTGCATTTGAATGAAAGGACATTCAGCCTACTTGGGGACAGAAGCAGCTCAGCTAAAAGGAGAAGGAATATTTGTTGAGGAAATGCAACACAAAATGAAAAAACTAGAAGGTGAATCAAACTTTTGAAGGGAAAATTGCTTCTTTCATAATCTAGTCTTTGAACACTTGCCAGAGGAAACAGTATAGTGTAATATGTCACAACTGTTACGTGGAACCATTTCCCCCTCCTGTCTTCCTCTTCAGCTGTGTGTGCAGATGGGGTGGCAGCCACAGGGGGGGCGTTTTGATGTGCTGCCGCTGATCCTGCAGGCCCGGGGGGAGCCTCCGAAGCTCTTCCCAATACCCCCTGAGCTCGTCTTAGAGGTGCCCATCACTCACCCGACGTGAGTTGCCACCAATAAATCTTCATAGACCTGCAAAGTGTTATACAATCTCCTGTATCTCTGTGTAGTTTCCTGCTTCACCTGGACTAGTGCTACACAACAGCTGAGAAGTTTGTTTCTCATACTGGTACTAATGTACTGGTGGGATACTGGGCAAATCAATGGTGTCTGGGATACTTAGTTTAGCTTTGTTCCACTTCTGTTCTGACTGTTCCCTCTGTGTGCCAGGTTCTCCTGGTTTGCAGAACTGGACTTGCGCTGGTATGCTCTGCCTGCTGTGGCCAATATGATGCTGGAGATTGGGGGGCTGGAGTTCACTGCTGTACCCTTCAACGGCTGGTATATGGGCTCTGAGATTGGAGTCAGGAATTTCTGTGACACCTATAGATACAACATCCTGGAGGTATGGCACCAGCGAGTATCCTGCCCTGACATTGTCACATACACATTCCTTATTTAATCAGTTTACCCTTCAAAGCAGTTCTGTTGCCTGCAGTTCCAAGCAGGACTGCAAGTACAAAATGAAGGCGATTTTGGTGGGGACTGGTATGGAACCTTTGTTGTGTAAATACATAATTACATTATGAGGAACTCTGTGAAACAATGCAGATTTCTTACTTTTTAATGAAATATGCTGAAAATCAACCTATCAAAACTAGATGTACATGAAAGGTGACCCATGCATTTACAAGACCTGAACAGTTGTTTGTTTTAATTGATTAAATTAATTTAGCATCATATTTAATTTTGTTAATTGTCTAAGTACCAATTTCCCCTTGCCTCAATTAATTAATTCATTATTGATTTCTTTTGTTATTCTTCATTATATATAGCAATAGTGATTTTAAAATCAATTATCTCAAAGTGAGTGGATAAAAAGCATGGGTTTCATGGCCCTGATAAAATAACCTGCATGGTAAACTGTCCTAAACGAAATGCAAACACATTATTTAATCATGTCCTCAGTGATCTAGCTTGTGAGTGTTGGAAGTTGTTTTAGTGGCCGCTGTCCATCTCCTGAGTGTATGAGATCTGTAGCTCAATGCAATATCCCCAAGTTGCAAGAGTTGTAAATGTCCTACCTGCTTGCTTTCACTCCCCTTGACTTAGCTCCTCCCCACTGCCAGACACCCCCAAATCTTGGTGTAATGTGGGCTCTTGGCTTTGCAGCACAAGCTTTTTCAGCATGCAATGCCTGCTAAAGTGTTAGAGAATACTCTTTCTTTACAAACTCATAGTGTTTCTGTACAAGATGTATTAGGTTTAGTAGACTTTGAACATATTGTTTTAACTGATGTATATACAGCTGAGTTATTCAAATTGCCCAAAGGATATCACACAAACAAGATGAGGAGAATACACGGAAATACAACGGAAATCGCATTAAAAAAAATGTCTTCAAGTTCCATTAATCTCACAAAGAAGTCTTTAATGTTCTTTGTTTAGATGTTTACTTTTTACTGCCAAGCTAAATAACAAACAAGTTCAACTAGGGTGGTTGGAGTCACCTCATTCTGTAGGCAAAGACAGACCATTTTACGTTTATGAAATCTATTGCAATGAAGGCAGAAATTAGTGCAGTCCTTGCAATCACAAGCATTATCCTTTAGGTTTTACCCTTCTTGCTGTTACTAAATCTAAACAAAATATCAATTGGCTTTCTGCCCATCATTATGAAGATGTTTTTCTCATTAAAGGTTCTGCTTGTTTGGTCTCCATTACATAACCAGGTCCATGCGCACTATTTTGCATTTCAGGAATGCTACGATCTCTTGAATTATTAGTGTCTGAAAACCCTTTCATTTAAAATAACAAAAGGAGCTTGCTTTTAAAATGCTATGCCTCTCTGATAGGCTGAAGGTACTCTACAGTCTGAATTATTGATCAATGAATTAGGCTGAGCACTGTCCTATTTTAATCCATGTGATGAATATGTGAACATCTATTTCTGACACAGCTAATATGCAAGTGACATTTATTTAATTATTTAAACCATTAAGGAAAGCAGCGAACCAACTTGTATACTTAGCAGTTTTGTGTGTGTGTGTGTGTTTTGTTTATTTCTGTAGGAGGTGGGACAAAGGATGGGCCTAGATACCAGAAAGACTTCATCACTGTGGAAGGACAAAGCCGTGGTAGAGATAAACATTGCTGTGCTGCACAGCTACCAGGTAATCCAAACTGACCATACCTAGCCACATTTGTGAAACCAGATTATTGGGTTCTTTCAGAAAATGTCTGGAGGAATATCGGATCAATCAGCTAGTAACAACCAAGTTAGATAAGAGAAAGAGTTAGATAAGACACATGACTTCTTCTCTTTTGTAATCTTGTGTTTTTACATTGATAACCAGCATAAATAATTAATGTAGGTAGTAAACCAGGTGATCTATAGTGACAGCCATTAAAGCTATCAGTTATCAACACTAACACCCACTATTGCTATTATGAGTCTAGACAGACACCCAGCACTGCAACCAGGTAATCCACATTAACATCAAACACAGCTTCCTAGGATATCTCTACAGATACTCAACTCACTCGGGGGTAAATGTTGAAAGTCACATGGCCAGGTGAGACATTCCAGAAGGATGCTCTAGATTTTAAGATGCACAAAAAATATGAAATTTATTATGAAAAATAATAAATCAAGACTTTTTTACAGCATTTCTTAGGAACCTGTTTAACCAGAAGTATTCCTTGCCTTACCACAACATCTTTCTAAGTATTTATAAACACTTATACTCTGTAATGAAACTACTGTATGTCCCCAAAGGTCATTCTCACTTAAACATTTCTCAAATTTGTCTTAACAAATGGAAGAATATACAATAGAAATCAAAGTACAGTAAGTTGATAATCATTGCGACAAAGAGCTGTATCATGTTTTTGTTATTAAGACCTGTCAAGAGAAGGCATCTTATAGTTTCTACATTTTATCTTATCCAAGCTTCTATTAGCCTTTTAATTACTAGGACAACACCTGAATCTTTTACCCCTAAACTTCATAACTGATGGTGTGCAATTCTGCTTTGTGTGTTTCTTAAAACAGCTGTGTCATTGAGATCTGTTTGTGTTTGCTTCTGCCTGCCTGTGTGTGTATGTGAGTATAGCAGGCAAAGGTGACGATCGTCGATCACCATGCAGCCACGGAGTCTTTCATGAAACACCTGGACAATGAATACCGAGCACGAGGGGGCTGCCCATCTGACTGGGTGTGGATTGTTCCACCGATATCTGGCAGTCTTACGCCTGCCTTCCACCAGGAGTTGCTCAACTATGTCCTGTCACCTTGTTTTCTGTACCAGGTACTGCACTCCTGATGGAGCAAAACATCCTTCTTAAACTCTACAGCATGTAGTGTTCTTAAACACATCATTAATCATTGATGATGCCTTTTCTGTCATACGAAAAGATAACTAGTAGCATTTAAAATAAAAGAGGAACCTTTGACTCAACTTCAAGACGTTTAAAACAGTCTTGCAACTCACTTACTTAAAATGTGACTATTCTATGATTTGTACTCATTATAGAATGCTGCATTTTTAGAATTCAAGCACCATTTCATGTTCATTTGTAGAATAACAGAAGTTAGAAAATTAGTGTCTACGTGACAGAGAGCTGATTAAAAATTACACTGGTCTGTATGGCACCAGGATTGTTACCTATCCAGAAACAATTCTTACTGTGTAAAACATAAGATCTGATCACAGAATTCAATTTGCAGAATCCTTGAGATGCCCCAATAAGACCAAGTATGTCTTCACACAAAAAAGGGGGTCTAGTTAAGACTTGATGGATCTCATTGCAGCCACTGGCCAGTTTTATTCTGACTTGCTGGTCTGGCTCCATAAAGGCATAGTGATGACAGAGGATGTTGGCATGCAGCATTCCATTTGTATTTCCATTACATTGTTTTACGTATATATTTTCTTATATACAGCACCAGTACTACAAAACACATACATTTAAACACAAAATGTCCCTTCTTGTACAATCTTCTCATGTGAACAGCTCATAAGAGTAAAGAAAGTCTGCAACACCATTCAACAGATAGTCCATATCAAAACAGAGGAAGAAAGTGAACTCAAAGGTTTAAGCTACTTTTTAGTTTTTGATTAAAATGAAAATTCTAATTGAGAAATTTGGATTTTTGATTTGGATTTTTCACATAGACAGGGCTTGGATTAAATCCAGTAAAGTTAAAAATAGCCATATCCTGATTCCGTGCCTTTTGTACTATGTTGCAGTCTAATGTTAATTTCCATATTGCAAACGCTAGACAGTGTTAACGGAACACTTTTATGGTCTCCCAGTCTTCAGTGCTATTAATCTTGAAGTTACTCCCATAAAAATTACCTACATCACATTTTCCTTTTTTTGTTTGATCTCCTGTTCTTAAGTGATTTGGTGACTGTGACTCTGAATGACACATTGTGCATCTCTTGCTGCAGGATGACGACTTAAATTCAGGAACTGCTGTACAAGCTGAATGTTGTCCTTTCCTTCACCTCATCTCTTTTTTCTTTGTCCTTTTTTCAGGTAGATCCCTGGAAACTGCCTGGCTTCAGCGCTAAGAAGAAAATCAGCTTCAAAGAGGTGGCAGAGTAAGGCAGCGTCTCATTTATTGATGCTACTGCTGAGTTTCCTTCAGTACTAGATGTACACCAAAACTAAATTAAAGTGATTTTTTCAATGCAGTTTCCTTGAAGCAACTCTATAGGCATGCACTTGGGAACATAAAATCCACTGTAACCGAAATGGGCATTCCCTATGATATTTAGTGTCTTTAATCTATCATTCGGTGTTGCAGGGAATGATGACCCTTTCTTTGTCAGGATTTTGCAAATCAGTTTTTTTCTAAGCTACTCAAAAAAGGCCTGAATTAATTATTTTTCTCTTGTGTTAATTTAAGACACTACAAATAAGTTATTAAGAATATTTGTACAGGTCCCCAAATAATGGTAAAATTACTGTGTGAAGTTAGTTCAGATGAATGAATTTATAATGCTGGCTATAAAATATTAGACAGGACAGTGATCTTGTTGTACTGTTTTCTCGTGTGACTACCTATAGAGCACCAGGTCTTTAGAGCAGTGTTGCTCTGATCTGCAGCCCCCGAATGCTGATATGAGTATGCCTGCGTGTCTTTGTGTTGTAGAGCGGTAAAGTTCTCTGCCTCTCTGATGGGTCAAGCCATGGCCAGAAGAGTGAAAGCACGGATCCTGTATGCCACAGAGACCGGCCGCTCACAGACCTATGCCAACAAGCTGTGTGACATTTTCAAAAGAGCCTTTGACCCCAAGGTACAGACTGGGAATCGCTTTAGACCCGTATCTAGGGAAGTGGGTATAACAAAAAATAATGCACCATTGGAACACAAACTGTACTTACAGGGGTTTCCTTAAAGCTACTGTAGCTGTAGACTACTACAGTAGCTGTAGCTACTGTTACTTAGAAAACTTTGTAAAAAATTAGTACAATTCTGATAATCACATGTGTTAGTAACCTACTAAGAGCATTTAAAAAAACAAGGATCTGCTCTGTGTTAAAGTAGGACTGGTGATTTGCTTTGTCTCCTGCTCCTGCTTATCCTAGGTCACTAAAAACATCAGTGGCCAATTATTACATAACCGGTCATTCTGTATTAATAGCTCATATGTGGGATTAGTGAATTTGTGTAGTTTATAGCCTTACAAAAGCTATTTTCTGTTCGTTTCATGTTTTTTTCCAGTATAAATACAGGCAACTTCATTTGAATTTACCAGCTCTAACTTCACCATTACTGCATTGCCTAATCCTTTTCATTTTTCTGATTTCTGATGAACTTTACTCTGAGTCAATCAAAATGGAAAGGGATGAAAAGATGGAGGATTTACAGTAACGGCCTATATTTCATCTGGTAAAATGCAATAACTGCCAATATGTTATGCAAGGAGGAGCCCATTTCCTAATGAAATAGTTGGCTCTGTAGAGCTATTGTGCGAAGATGTTGCCTCTCTGCTTAAGTCAATAAGCATTTCAAAATAAGTTGATTGCAGAAAAGTAAAAGGAACTAGATGGGACAAAATATTTCCTCTTCCATTTTCTTACAAAAGCAAAGTCCCTGAAATTTATGAAAACCCCTTGTTCTTGAGTTCTGTTTGTGTTCCATCAGAAGTAAAGTTTCAGTGAATTGAACAAAGGAAGCATTCTTCCTCTTTACAGAGTAGGGAAGAGTTTAAAGGCTTTGTTGACTGAGGCTGCCAAGCACTGGTCCAGAAGTAGATTTTCAGAAGTTGTTTCCTTACAGCAGTCAGAATGCTTCTCTGCCTCAGTGGTCAGTGTGTGATTCATTGCAGGTTGTGTGTATGGATGATTACGACATTGTCAACCTGGAGCACGAGAACTTAGTCCTGGTGGTGACGAGCACCTTTGGAAATGGAGACCCTCCTGAGAATGGCGAGGTAATCACACCAGAGCAAAAGAATGGCAGACTACTCTCTATGCAGCTGCTCTTGTCTAATAACAAAACGAGTCCATACTCTTAAAAACTGGCAAGGATAGGCTGCCTCGGCACTTTCATCTCATAGCAGAACTTCAGTCCATCCAATACTTTAACTTCACTGATGCTAAATTATTTAAATGGACACTAATGCTTAAAGTCAGTAATTAAGAATTGAAACAAACCTGTCATAATCCATTTAAAGATCTTTTCAAAGTAAATTCAAAGTTTTGAGCTTTTATTAATTGATATTTTGCTCCTTTCTTTAAGCAGCAGGAGATATTCTCTGAATATTGCTTATTTAGACCACATTAACAAGCATACATTTCATTCTGTCTCTAGGTTTCACAGTGTCAGATTATCTTTAAAATAACTCACTAAAAAACTGGACTTAACCACAGAAACCCGACTCTGTGAGAGCAAATTTGTTTGATTTGATCTGTATTTTGTCTCTGTATTTGTGTATCTGGGACAGATACGGGCTTGTGTGCCTTCACTGTGGTGACTCTCTTAGCAGTGTACTGATTCTGGCTCCTTTCTCATTGTTTAAAATTCTTTGAGCCATACACATGAATAATGTCCCAACATAATGTTTACTGCACTTTAGGAAAAGGAAAACAAGCTTCTAATGATATAAACTCAAAGAGAAACAGTCCACAGGGACTCTTGAATGTTACAGTACCTTGAGCATTTATGGTAAGGGACATTTAGCTACTGCAAGTATATTTAAAATCATATAAACTTAGTATAATAGTGGTAAATGTTGCTGTTGGGTGGCCAGTTTCACAAGTTTACTCTAAATGTTTTACAACATCTTTTATTGTTTAAGCTCCCCTATTTTGATTTACAAATTATTTTAATCTTGTATCTCTTGTTGTGTTGGTTGTGCCAGTAAGAGGGAGATAAAGACCATTTCCTCTAAAATGAGTGCTTGTCAGAGCCATTTGCTATTTTTTCATATTGTGAGTCCTGTGAAGCAAACAGAAGTGTAGTACATAGTGAGCATACATAGTAACACATAATGAGTTTACAGAGAAGGAAATGTCATCTGGGTAGATAATGAAGCTCATATTGACAATGTTGGAATTTCAGCAAGTCAAAGGTGTCCTGTCCAGGCGGATATGACTCTCTACAACTCTTGGTATGTCCTTTGAAGGAGCATCTGTATTTAGCAAATTAGAATCCCCAGAGTACATTTTTGTGAACAAAAGCAGTCTGTATTGCTTGATATATTGTTAAGTAGTCATTAATGTGTAACAGATGCTTTTCTTAACTCCAGAAATTTATCAAAGCACTGATGGAGATGACACATCCAACCTCTCCAGAGCCTCAGCAGAAGAGGTGTGTATCTGAGTTGACATTCCTTAATTTTTTTCACTTAATCAATTAAGGGTCCCAGGGAAAAATAACAAACCCTTCAGCACAAGTCTGGCAATAAGTAAACCCAAAGCTCTCACAAAGTGTCATTATGGTAGATGCTTTTAAAATTTTATAGATAATATGAGCATTATTCACAGTCAGGCTTGTAGTGGACTTGAAGTGGACTTATCCAGATTTTCTGTTGACTCAGACGCATCACAGATAAAGACTGCTCTGCAGTACCATGCATCATTTGAATATAAGTCTTTCAACCTTCAGTGACTCAGCCTACAGGAAGACGTTTTCTAAAATATTGGTCTATTGCCAGTCTATTGGACTGATGTGCCATCAAGGGTTTCCCCTTCCTTGTGCCCGTTGTCTGCTGGGTTAGACTCAAAACCACAGGGACACTGAATTGGACTGTTGAAAATGGACGGATTGACATATTCCATATTTGTGACTCTGAAGGAATATTGAGGAAAACAAATATTCTATACACAATCATATGCATAAAGTCTCTAGCCTACTGTAGGTTAAACATTGTATGCTTTTCTACTTCATTAAATTAATTAAATTAAGTTGCCAATTAATTAATAAATCAAAACATACCTAATTTCAAACATACAAATAGACTGTACCATATTAATATGAAATAAATACAAATTGCTAGAAAGACAGAACATCACAGGAAGTGTAGCTAATAATAATAGTAATAAGAATGTTATTTACAGTATGTTTAATAAAGTGTTATATTTTATTCATACAGAGAAACATTAGGCTACAAAGGAATCCAAAGATAAACTGCAGCCCCTTGATGTCTGTAAATGAGATCCTTATCAAATGATATTTCTTGAAAATGTATCTGTCAACCTGAACAAGTTGAACACCCCTGTTTCCTACTACGATGAGGTACTGTGTCTTAAATGTATCCTGTTTCACTTTCCTGTGCTGTTGTATTGGCAGGAGCTACAAGGTTCGCTTCAACAGCCTGTCCAATGTGGATGACTTAGTGGAGTCCAACAAGAGAATGTTCCGCTTGTCCAGTGCCACAGACAGTGCTGGGCCACTGGGGACACTGAGGTACTACACTGACACACTGCATACTGAGTTTTTGGATGTCGGCCCAACACATTGCTGTTAAAGCAAAATCAGTTAGAAAGGGTTCATTTCCTCATGCTGCTGTTGAGTTCATAATGTTTTGTGTTATATTTTGGGAAAGGTCCTTGTCTGTACATTTGTGCTGCCCTACACTGGAAACTGACACATTTGAACAAAACATGAATTTAATGTTATTAAAAATGCACCTTTAAATGTGTGCATCACTATTGTGAGCTTTATAATCCCTGACTGATAAAGCAGCTTGACAATGCTACAAGATGACAGAATTTCTGCAAGTCAAAGGTGTCCTGTTCAGGTGGACATGAGTCTCTACGACTCTTGGTATGTACTTTGAAGGAGCATCTGTAATGAGCTGATTGGAATCCCCAGAGTACATTTTTGTGAACAAAAACAGTCTACTGCTTGAAACTGGATTTTGTTAAATAGCCATTCATGTGTAACAGATGTTTTTCTTACCTCCAGAAATGTATCAAAGCACTGATGGAGATGATTCTCCATTGATTCTGGTCCTGTTTTGCCCGTGTATCTCGTATATTAAAGTAATAAAAAATTATAATAGTAAAAAATGATTACAAATTGAAATGAAAAGACAAGCTAGACATTCTCACACTCACATGCATACAGTATGTAAATTAACTTTATATGTAGCAAACAGAATTCAAAAAGAAATGCTCATGGAAGGCTCAATAGCGAAAGTTCAAAGTTCAAAGGGGAGTTCAAAGGGTAAGGAGTTAAAGTTGACAGTGTGGTCATCAAAAGGACTGATTTAAAGCATTTAGCTAAGGAGAGGAACTGAAAAAGATTGTGAGCTGGATGAGAGAAGTCTGAAATAATCTTGCAAGCTGTGGCTTGTGTTAAATGATAAAATGTAAGTGAGTTCACAACCTATTATTTTTTAGGCTTTGGACACAATCCTTTCCAGTTTTCTTTTTGTATGGGTGTCCTAATTCCCATATCAAACGATGATGGAAGCTGTCAAAATATTTTGAATTATCAATGTATAAAATTGACAAAGAAGTTGCTGGTTCATTCCGTTTCTTAAATTGCCTGAGAAAGTACATCCTCTTCTGTGCCTTCTTAACTGAACTATATGATCTACAGTATATGAACTATATGTGTATAGTGATTTATCAATCATCAATATTGAAATGATTTCTACAGTTTTTGATGCATTGAGTGTGTAGCATTTATCTAGATGCACATGGATTTTCAGAACACCAGGTTGTTCTCCTGCTGTTATGGAATCTCATCATTTTCAGAGATAAAGCCAACAATGGCAGTATCATCTCCTTATTTAAATAATCTTAACCCAATCAACACAAGATGTGAAGTTGTTTGTGAAAAGGGAGAAAAGACACAGAGATAGGACACAGCCCTGGGAAGCAAAAGATTGCCTGTTATTTGCCTTGAGAGTTTGTTGTCAACATTTCAGAAAGTCCAGAATATTATAATGGCTAATGGTATTGAAGGTGGAACTACAATCCAAATAAGGATACGAGCATAGGAATTTGACTTCTTTAGATACTGGAGTGTACAGTGGAGAGCCTGGCACATGCTTTTGCCAGAGATGCTATTTATTAGTCAAAAATCTCACCTGCTTAGTCACACATGTCTGATATAACAAAACTTTGAACTTTATTACCAACTTGAGTAAACATGTTTTCGTCTCTGTGGCAGAGAAGGCAGAGGAACCCACAGCCACAAATAAATACATTAGAGCTAGCTTTATAAGTGTGGGACACCTATGGAACTTGACAAGTAGAGTTGGTTTCTAGAAGTTACAGTTGAATTCCGACACCAGCAAATCAAAAGAATGACTCCTAAATCGACCCAGATATTGATGTGAGAAAACAAAAACATCTAAAAAATGTGACCAGGTAACAAGACACCTAGTGCGTCCGGTAAGGAAAACGGCAGTACTGTGTTAAATTCCCAAATTGCTGCCGACTATCTGCCATCCCCAAACAATTGCAGACAATCACATACAGTACCTTTCTCACAGAGTCTGTAAGATCACTCTGTGGCCCACACACCTGCAAAAAAACACCAGAAAACATACTTTCTACTTTTCACAAACACATAGACAGCAATCAACTATCCTCCCCTCCTTGCGGAGACACTGACAGCTCTTTAGTCAAATCTGTTCATAATATTTAGGTTACCAAGGTTATTGCTGGCTATTTTTTAAGAGTCGACCTCCATTAGGGGGTTGTCCAGTTTCGTTTCCTCCTGGTTGTCTGTTGCCAACAAGGCCTTAAGAAAAATAAGATTCACTATTCACTAGATTGAAGAAGGCAGCTTCTACAAACAAAAACAGGCCTGTCAGTGTTTTATTTTAGCATTCATAGTCGCTAGGCAACTACGAACTCATTCCAAGGATGCTATGCTTGAAAGGAGCCTGTATAATATCCATCACTGCATTCTGAAGATTCATAGAGGTCTACGTTAACACTCTGGACTTAAAATAGCTGCATATCAGCCTAAAAATGTCTCATTCAAAACGTAACCTTTCAGTATGATAGTTTTATATGGGAAATGATTAAACTGTGTGACATTCATCATCAAGTATCATTCATCTTGCCAGACACTTAGGTGCTGCAATAAATCTACTATGAACTCATAAGAATATATATTTGTAGCTAACGTCTACTTGAAACTAATGGTCAGTTTTTTATAAGAGTGTGTATTTTAAAATTCAGACCACCGGAGCTCAGCTGTAACAACATCATTTACTGTTTTATTTACATGAAAACATGTTAATAAAAGTTAAAGATAATAATAATGATGACGATCATTCTTGGCATTTATACAGAGGGTCTCAGTCCACAGGTTGACAGATTGCTATACCTATACCATAGTAGATCTGCAGCATCCATCTGGCTGACATGTATCAGCCATAATGCTCTTGAAGCCTCACTGCACACAGATCCTGTGGAGAAGTAAACGTTTCATGAGGAAATTTAAATTAAGAGAGTTAGGAAGAATAGATTGTGCAAGCCCAGAGTGGAATTCAGCCAAGACACAAGGATGAGACCTTTACTCTTAAAACTGCAACATTTTAAACAAGATCTTTAATCCTCAAGCAGTCAGGACCTCAGTTTGTTATTTCATACTGTGTTATAAGAGGTACCATCCACTTTGTCTTGGTCACCATGCTTTGGTTTGGAATTTCTGGTTCAGAGGAAACAGTGCCACATTGTGGTTCACCAACCTCACTTCCAGTAGCAATCTGGATTTCCTTAGAAGTATCCCATCCCTGTGCTGACCTAGAAAAGCCTTGTTTAGCTGTCAACTGAAAGAACTACAGTCCGTCTACTCACCTAAAGCTGAGTTTAGCTCAAAATCAGAAACGGTAATGAATCTAGAGAATGCACAGAAAATACAGTATCTTTGCTGTGACACTAGCAGATTTCCGCATATTAGTTCTGCTGTGCTCCTTTTATACCAAGGAGTTTAGAAAACAAGATTTTAGATGTATTTATATATTTTACACAATTCAGTTTTTAAAACTTTCTGTCCAGATACTGCACCCAGAATAGGGGAAAACCACAGTGAAGGTGTAAAATAATGTAAATTTACCAAAGTAATTGCTCCAGAGGGTGGTTTTCCTGGACTGACTGCCAGCCAGTTCTTCAGCAGTGCTTCTGTGTATAAGATAAGATCACTTTATTGGTCATATAGAATTTCTTGTACTAGGAATTTGTCTTTTCGCAGACCCCAACTTGCTCTCCATGAGACACACAGACAGGGAGAGGAGTTTGGGGTCAGAGCGCAGGGTCGGCCATTTTTGTGGTGCCTCTAGAGCAGTTGGGGTTAAGGGCCTTGCTCAGGGGCCCAACGGAGTAGGATTCCTTTGCCGGCTGCGGGACACAAGCCGGCAACCTTCCAGCCACAGGCGCAGATCCTTAGCCACAGTGCCACCACCCTGCCTGGTTATGTTAGCTGACAATACATGCGCCCGCAGGTTCTCCGTCTTTGGGCTGGGCTCCCGGGCGTACTCGCACTTCTGCGCCTTCGCCCATGCAGTGGACACGCGCTTTGAGGAGCTGGGCGGAGAGCGCATCCTGGACATGGGGGAGGGAGACGAGCTCTGTGGCCAAGAGGAGTCCTTCAGGACCTGGGCCAGGAAGGTTTTCAAGGTGAGCTAACATCCGACTCAGATTATGATTTGAGCTGTAATCTCATCCTCTGACCAAAGAGCTACAACACGTGTGATTGTAGCATTCAGATCCACCTCCCGGGTTTTCTTTCATCCAGATAAAAAAAAAATATAAGTATTAAAAAAAGCTTGGCTTTCTGACAATTTCAAGGTTCTAAAATGTATTTGGAAAATAGCTTTTCAAAATAAAACTTTAATTGGTTGACAGCTTTGGTATTTACGCATTATCACTCTTGTGATGTTTCTAACATCTTTCTAAATTAAAGTTATGGGGCAGTAGACAGCAAAGCAGTATTAAAGCAAAAGCAGAGATAATGGCTTCTGCTATGTCACTCTCCAATCATTGAAGATTTTCAAGAATTGCATATTGATCACAATGAAGCATGAAAAAAGAAATGTACAGGCATCAAACATGCTTTTTTCTGTAACATTTCTACTACATCATGCTTCATTAGCTGGGGCATTAACAATCGACCTAGTATTTGTGAAAGATTAAATTAAGGGCTGAGCATTTCTTTATCTGCTCTATGTACATTGGTATCACTCAGATATAGAAAAATTGAACTATGTTGTCTTTTTATTTTTTTTTATTAAAAAAATGTGAACAAATAATGACAGTGTGTCTGTCAATCTATGTCACTCTGAGACTGCCCATGTGTCTTTGCATGTGGAGGACTGTGAGCTCAATAAGAAGCAGGATATTATAGTGACAGCTCCACTGATGTGTCTGTGTGTATACAGGCTGCCTGTGAGACATTCTGTGTAGGGGAGGACTCCTTGGATGAGGATGAGGATGTCTTCTCCAGTGAGTGGCAGCCCAACAAATATAGGACTGTCTTTAAGGCCATACCCACTGATATCCCAACAGGTGAGCCAATTTCCTCACAAGCATCAGCCAATCAGCATTCAAAGCATAGATATACTGTACCTTAGTAATTACAAAGGGTTCCAGTAAATAAAGCAGTGTTTAACTTGCCATATTTATGTAATATGTTGAAGGTATTTTGTGGTGATTATAGATCACTGACTAAAACAAGATGTGCAAATCATTTCTGGATGGAACTCATTATCATCTTGATAAATATTATTAATCTCTATCTCAGTATGCAAAATTATCATGGCAAAAAAATACAATACAACAGACAATTAAATATAGCAGGTGTGTAAACCTAAGCAGGTTGTACATCTAAGCAAGTTATTTCATGTGAATTGTACTAGAAAAATAACTCGCTGTATGAAAAGGTTCAAATGTAGGTTGCTTTGGATAAAAGTGTCAGTCAAAAAATACATACAGTATACAGAATGCTACTGCTACACCATTTTTGTCTTCTTGGTAATTTGTCTGGTTCAATATATGTATATTGTAGAACTTTCTGTGTATCCACTGTATTGTACACCTTGATTCATTCATGTTCAAACTAATTGTCAGAATGGTGTGTGCAGTTTTTATTAAATGCACTGTAGGTCAGTTGCGACTCTTTAATCCTTTAGTTTATTTTTGTATTGACACTGTTGCTCTCTTTTCCTAAGCCCTCTCAAATCTACACAAGAAGAAGCTGTTTCAGGCAAAGGTCATCTCCACACAGAATCTACAGAGTGAGAAGTCCAGGTAACACATTTCATATCTGAAAGGCATCATTCTTAAAGAGATTGTATGGACTTTGGGGAGTGCAATGACCATAGGACTGCCACTAGAGTTCACTAAAGATTCACTGATTACTTCCATTATTAGTGGTTCAGCTTTAGTATACTATGGCACATGATAGAGTCTAAACTGGGATGTTAAATTTCCACATGGGATTAGTTAGTTGAAGTTGTTATTATAGTTGCCCATTTTACAGTCAGGAGTTGAAGAAGTTTGTTACCTCCATGGACATAGACACCTTCAATTATTTTATAAGGGGTTTTTATTAAGCAGGCATCTGGAGAGCCTAATGTCATGCAAGGTTTTTTTAAGATCCATAAAACATGCAAAAATAATTCTCTGTTTTGTAATGGCTTTGTTTGTCCCGAACTTCTCCACTTCAGGCACACAGAAGCCAGGCAACACTTACAACACACAATTTCACTGTAGTTCTGTTTGGGGGTTGTGTTTTTCAGATGAAAAAGACTTTTGATAAATAAAATAAAAACAATAAAACCAGGAACCCTACTGTTTGCCATTCAAGTGTTGGAAGTATTTTCATGTATGAAAGCCTAAGAAAGGACATTCTAAGACAGGGGATATTCCAAATGTTGAACTGATAAAATGTAAATGTAAAATATGACCTTCAGCTTAAAGTTAAGAGGTGGGAGACTAGTTTCTTTCATTTACTACCCACATCTGAGTAGAGTCTGTAACCGAGTCAAGATTAGGGGATCACCACCCCAGGTCCAGCAAGTTGTATAGGTTGCCATTAAATCATCAGTTTCTAAAGACTTGGAGAAATAAAAAAAAGTAAAGAGGTGATTTGTTAAATTATGAAGTATAGAGATCATTTGGAATATAAATCTGAAAAACAGGGACAAAAATTCCCCTAACTGAGCAAATTGATTGCTGAACTAATCAATTACTTACAAGTATTCCCAATCTTTAAAAAATTGATGATTTAGGATGACCTATAAGACAAACTGAATTGGTTCTGTTTAGGACTGGATGTTTATCTGGCCAGAGCTTATTTCAGTTGTTTGTTGTTTTTAGTGCTCAGCATACCAAGAATACATTATTCTCCATTAAAGCTCCAGGATGCTTTGATCTTGGCAGCATTGGTGCTCATTTGGAAAGCTGTGGTGACTGGAGCAACTGGGGCAAAGCACCTTGCTCAAAGATATCCCAAACAACCCAGTAATGAGTCCAGATCCCTCACCTACTTTAAACTGACCCCCAAAAAGGGTGTTATTGTGAAAGGTGTTAGTCATTGTGTTTTAATTGTATTATGTGTTTATGCAGCCGGGCAACAGTGCTGGTGAAGCTGGACACTGGAGGTCTGGCCCAGATGAATTACCAGCCTGGTGACCACCTGGGCATCTATCCCACCAATCCTGAGCCCCTGGTCCAAGCTGTACTGGCCCGTGTATCTGATCCACCACCTATCAATGAAACAGTTGCCACGGAGATCCTAAAGGAGAGGAACGGTAACAATGGCTGGTGTTTTGGGAAGGGACTATACTATATATGTTTTACAAAGGGTTACACTATAACCTGTTTACTATAAGAAACTCATTGATTTACATGCTTCAGCATTCTATACAGAAATAAATATAAAGAAAAGTATCCTAAAACTATATTTTATGTGAAAAGCAATACTAAAAATTCCAGGAACAATATATTAAGAAACATTTAAACATTCAATGCAATGAATTTAAATATGCATTCATAATTAATATGTATCGAACTATTTCATATTTATAATACAATTATATATGTCAGAAATGAAAAATATAAGTATGAATGTTGGTAAAAAAATTATTTTACTGTTTCCATTTCATTTTCATATACAGTATATTTATTTTCCACATTTATAATACTGCAACATACAGTCTGTATTGGGTGTGCAGTGGCACAGTACTTAGCATTGCTGCCTTGCAGCACTGGAGCCTTGGGTTCAATTCCTGAGGTGCTTTCTGTGTGGAGTTTATGTTCTCCCCATGTTCAGGTGGGTTTACCCCAGGTACAGTATTTGGATTTCTTCCCACAGTCCAAAGACATACAGTATCCTGGGTAGGTTAATTGGCTTCTAGGAAAATTGGTCCTTGTAACAATGTGTATTGTATGTGGCCTGCGATAGACTAGCATCCCATCAAGGGGTGTATCCTGCCTGTTGCCTGTTGCTTGCCAGGACAGGATCCGGCAACCCCACGTCACTGTATTAGATTAGAAAATGGATGGATGGACAGTATTGTGTGTGCTGATATAGCGCCCATTCCCTTGCAGGTCAGACGTCCTGGGTGCCTGGAGACAGGCTCCCTCCCTGCACCCTCGTGCAGGCCCTGTACCACCTGCTGGACCTCAGCAGCCCACCCACACCCCCTCTGCTGCGCCTCCTCTCCCTGCAAGCCACAGCCGAGCAAGACCGGCAGAGACTGGAGACCCTCAGCCAGGTGATCAGCCTTATTCTGTTCAATATGACATGATTATAATTAGATTTCTATATAACATTATAATACTATTTTAATATAGATGTATTAGATTTATTCACTAGCTGTACAAATATTTATATTTCAATACATATCAATTTGTTAACAACATTGAATATATAAAATAAATATTACTGTTTATTACTTAATGATAGTTTTATTATTAGAATCTAGGATTACCTATTTATATTAAATTAACCATAAATATTTTTGTCCTTATTATTATAATGAGAGTTTTAATGTGTTGTTACAAATAGAGAATTACAGATAATAGACAGATCCGTTAATAAGTAAAAGTATCATAACCCCAAATTGTATACCCAAGAAGCACCTGAGTTCTTTGTTCAGTGGTGCAGCTTTGATATAAAGTGTAATAATTAAGGTACAATGGGTCAAACAAATATTTATTAACAATGTGAATACACACACTAGACAACAAGTTACACAATAAACATACAACATACAAGTTACACTATGCTATTTTCACATTTACAAACAATGTGTCCCAGAGTTCTATGCTCTGACAACCCAACAAAAAAACAAACAGATTGCTACCAAGTATTCAAATCTTTTAATATAATACCTTCAAAAGCCAAGATAAGATAAAGCTTCCTTCTAAATCAATAAAATATAACCTAGAGTTTAAGCTCTCTCACCATAAATCCGGTTGCTACAAAGTGAATGGGAAACATATCTCCCTATTCTAAAAATGCACCCATTAACCAGGAGAGGCCATTTTTAGTTTGGGGATTCTCTATACAGGAAATCAGAGTTTCCTAAAAACAACCAAATAGCTGCTCTATTAACAAAACTCAAATACTTAACTTAAACTTAAAACTTAATATCTCCTGTCTTCTGTCTTCCTCTCATGTCCTCCTCTGTGTAAAACCGTCTTTTCCTGTGTCCTCTCTGTCTTCTCTCTCTACCTTCCTGTGTGCTGTATTCCTGGATGGTTGATTGACACTTTATAATTTATCCAGAACTTAGTTCACCAAGGTAAACCAGACTATTTCTTTGATCAATGTATATTGCAACCAACATAACTAAGTAAACACCATAGTTCTTTCCTTGCTTTGAAGTTCTGAGAACTTCAAATGTTTACTCTGGCCGGGTGTTAACTATTGTATCTAAATTCTTAAGGATACCTCAGTAGTTACAATAGCTGTTACAATAGATTACTAACAGGTACTCACACAATTTACAAAACCAACACTGGCCAACGAAAGAAATAAACCTGCCTTATAAATAAAACAGAAGGTGACCTAGAGTTAAATCTCTCTCTCTATACCGTAAATCTGGATGCTACAAAACTCATAGGACTCAATCCCTATTCTAAAAAATGTATCCACAAATCCAGAAGACTGTTTCTATCCTAGGGATAGAAACAGTCTTACAGTTTATCACGGTCTGGGTGGGTTTTCTGTTTGTGATTTTGTATAAAGCGCATCCTTTTGTATCAGTGAGTCGAGTCAGTGCTTCATTGGCTTTGGCTCCCGTATGCATACGTAATAAAGGACATTCCTGCTTCATACACACACAACACTCACAAGAACACAAAAAGTTGACACTTGCTTGGTGTTTGACCTTTGTCTCTAAATCCTAAAACACTTCAGATAGCCACTTCCATAGTTGCAATGACATACTTCTTGAAAAGATTTAATAAAGGAATCCAATTACTATACTTGCTATAATTCTAATTATTAGAAGTCCACTTCACACAAGAGAGCAATATAAACTGTGTAAAGATTGATTTGTCCAATATTGTTGATCAATACAAAAATTTAAAAAACAATACAAAAAAACAATACAAACCAATACAAAAATTAAAAAACACTGAAAAATGATAACCCCCGCCAATCTCCAAAAAAAGAAAAATTCACAACCCAAAACATCCTGTAGCTTGAATGAGAGTGAAAGTGAAAGCATGTTCTGAAGAACAGAAAGGTAAAAACAAAAAAGACCAAACATCTGTCAGTAGATTTCACATTGTACAGAATGGAATCAAATATGAAAGAGTAACTTTTGAAACGTATTTGGACCGTTATTAGCAGTCCAGTTAAGCATTGATGACAGAATCTAGCACACAAAAATGGCCAACGTTTTGAAAAACACACTATAAACATCACAGCGAGATGGAAAACTGTGGAGTGTATAAACACTTTAGGACTTAACAATTTCACACATATTTTGCAGGCAGGAGAGGAGTATGAGGTGTGGCGCTGGGAGCACGTACCCACCCTAGCGGAAGTTCTGGAGGAGTTCCCCTCTGTCACCTTGCCCACCTCCCTCTTGCTCAGCCAGCTGCCTCTACTGCAGCCGCGGTACTACTCCATCAGCTCTTCTCCTCAGGTCTGCCCCCAGGAGATCCACATCACTGTGGCTGTGGTCCAGTACAACACACAGGGTCAGTCTGTCTCTCTCTCATGCTCGCTCTGAAGATGTGGTGTCAGTTTGTCTGTGTCTCGTTCGGTATCCCCATTTACAATCTCCCACCAATGTAAACTCTCCTGATATTTCTCAATCGGGTTCACTGTAATGATCCTCATATCATTCAAGAAAATGGAGAGGACAGTTCAGCTTTCCTCTGAAATATATTTGTCAGAGCGCTTTGCCAATGTACATACTATAAGCTTCACATTATTTCGGTTCTCGCTCCACTGCAAACTTACAGAGACAGTGGAGGCTGTTGAATGGCAAACTGAGGTTATTCCATCTGTCTCAATCTCACTGTGGCCACAGATGGTTGATAATTTCACTGACAAATGAACTGGTGATGTTTGGACAGTAGGATTCAACCAGTTCTCTGAATGGGCTCCCCTGCTGGTTGAGTTGCTCAGGATCCTCCAGGTTTTGTTCGGCCTTTCTTTCTCAGAGTCTGTATGTCTTTCTGTCAGACTTTTCTATGGTGTGATACCTCAAGAGAGTGCACAACTGTCTGTCTCAGTGTCAGTGGTGCAATAATGAGCACAGGGTTCTGTCTCTTCTGCCAGGTGGAAAAGGGCCCCTGCATTATGGTGTCTGCTCTAATTGGCTCCACCAGATCCAGCCTGGGGAAGCCGTTCCCTGCTTTGTCAGAGGGTAAGATTTTTCTATTAAGTATATAACTGACTGTCTTTAAGTAAATTCAATACATTTTATATTTTAAAATATAGGTACATTTTATCTAAGCCTTTTGCTGTAACTAGCCTATACAATATTATCCATTACAGTTTTAACGTTAACTGTAAGGTGAAAGTGATTTTTTTAGCACAGATAAATATTTGCCACTTCCAATGTGAGTTTTTGTCAACACTTTGTTCTCCAATAGGGCTCCATCCTTCCACCTGCCCTTGGACAGCTCTGCCCCCTGCATCCTAGTGGGTCCTGGCACTGGCATTGCACCCTTCAGGAGCTTCTGGCAACAGCGGCTGTATGAAATCGAGCAGCTGGGTGAGTGTGACCATCCAAGAGAATATCTGATTGGACTGTGGGACTCGTTAAGGCAGAGAGAACATACTTTTGACATTGCTTACTGTAGGACAAACACATATTCAAAACATTACTTTTTAGTGTGGAGTTAACCTTTATTAAAGGTTTAAATAAACTACTCATTTTATGGGTATCTAATGCCCTAGGTTGTGCTGTGTGATCTATTTGCAGGGAAAAAGCCCGAAGGAATGGTCTTGCTCTTCGGCTGTCGCCAGGCTGAATTTGACCACATTTACAAAGAGGAAATGGAAGATGCCCAGAGGAGGGGAGCCTTGAGTGCTGTCTACACTGCCTACTCCCGGGAAAAGCACATTCCCAAGGTACTGACTGTTATCTCTTATTAAAAACACAGCAATGACTATTCTACCTATTCCAACAGAGGGCAAACTGTTGTGTGTGTTCTACCACAGTGATGACTCACCACCTCCACCAGCAGAGGGCACACTGCTCTGTCTGCCTGAACAGTGTGATGACACTTTGATTCACCCAGTTTATGTTGAATTTTTCAGTTACTTCACTGCAGCTTTTATGCACACACCAATATATATAAATACATGTGTAAGGAATAAGTGCTACTGTACTTATTAAAATTTAAGTATGGGGTTTTGATTCTATGCCCTTCAAAAATGGTTAAACCACAATACAAGCTACCCATTGTCTACATTGTGGTACTGGTGTAATGGTGGCCATGGCATACAGAGCAGATACAGATGATGTAGACATTCTTCCTTAGCTCACAGCACTGTGTGAAGTGAGATCATCTGTTGCCATTGCTACATAGCCCAGTGTGTTTCATGCACAGCAGAAAATTCACTTACAGTACAAATGCTAACACTCATGCACTTTACCTTGGTGAATAACAAAAGTTGAAAAGAGTTTACATTGCTGAAGCTGTGCATCTCTGTATTTGGCCATGCTTGATTTTACTGCACAGAAACCTTTCTTTAAAGGGGGCTGTGGTCATTAACCATTTGCTGCTTTTACAGCAGCGTGCAGAGAAATGGATGATTCAAGGTCTTCATGTTACAAGTATGCTAATGCCAGAAGGAGGTATTATATTGGCATCTTGGCATGTTTCATTATACAGTATGTTGATTTCTTATGTGGAAAAGGCTGGCTCATGTTTTATAAATGCCAACTCATGTTCTGTTTGTTGTATCAGACCTACGTCCAGGACATTCTGAAGCAGCGTCTGTCAGCAAAGGTGTGTGAGATACTACATCATGACTCGGGTCACATGTACGTGTGCGGTGATGTCACCATGGCGAAGGATGTGCTGAACACAGTGCAGCAGATCCTGGTGTCCGAGGGAGGGATGACTGATAATGCAGCAAAGGAGTACCTAACTAGCCTAAGGGTAAGGATAACATTTTAGCAACAATTTAGCATACACTTTTCAATAGATTATAACATTGTCTGTATTTTTATTACTTCTCTATATTTTATAAAACAATGGTTCTCAATCTAAGCAATAATATGTGACATAGTCATCTCAGTCTATATTATGATGAACAGTTCCTAAAATGTGTTAGTAGGTCATCTTTCCTACCTGCATTCAAGCATTCTACAGCTGTCTACATCACATGTCTTCTGTCGTGTGTCTGCCCATTTTTCAGTTTTATATCTGCTTTAACTTTCTTTCTAGCTTCTGCAGCATTTGCTAATCCTATTTTGGAATCACTTGGGAATGTTAGTAGTTTATTACATATACCAGAGAATCTAGAGTATTCTAGATTTTCGGCCAGCAGCCATATCACCCTGCAACTCACAACTGGCAACCCGCTGAAGCTAAGCAGCTGTGAGCCTGGTCAGTACCTGGATGGGAGACCTCCTGGGAAAAACTAAGGTTGCTGCTGGAAGAGGTGTTAGTGGGGCCAGCAGGGGGGCGCTCACCCTGCAGTCCATGTGGGTGACTGGGGACATTATACTGTAAACAGGCGCTGTCCTTCGGATGAGACGTAAAACTGAGGTCCTGACTCTCTGTGGTCATTAAAAATCCCAGGGCGCTTCTCGAAAAGAGTAGGGGTGTAACCCCGGCGTCCTGGCCAAATTTCCCATTGGCCCTTACCAATCATGGCCTCCTAATAACCCCCCTCTATGAATTGGCTACATTACTCTGCTCTCCTCCCCATGGATAGCTGATGTGTGGTGAGCGTTCTGGCGCACTATGGCTGCCGTCGCATCATCCAGGTGGATGCTGCACATTGGTGGTGGTGGAAGGGAGTCCCTATTACCTTTAAAAGCGCTATATAAGTGTAAGCAATTATTAGTTAATTATAGATTAGATCTGCAATGCAATTATAGAGTAGATCTGCAATTGCAATGGTAGTGTTGTTACAGTTCCAGCATGTTGCCACCAGAGGGCGCCTCAGACACTGGTTGCTGGTCCAGCTATGCAGGAGAGGTGCAGACCACGCAGACGGCTGTGGCCAGTCATGAATTGCCTCCCCTCCACAGCCCTACAGTATATAAACTGTGCCCTTAGTCCTTTCGATGCTTAGCTCTTGTTCTTTTTTTGTTCTTCTTTTTATGTTTATACCTTATGGGTTCTCCTTGTTTTCTCCTGCATAAGGTGTTTTATTTCTCCTGGGGTTGCCTATCTGGTTCTTGATTTTAGCATACTTCTAGACTTCAGTTGTGGGCTGTGAATTATGCTTATTCAATTCGACATTCCTACTATTCCTATCACTCCTTTGTTTATTTGGGCTGGCTAGGCAGCCTTAACAGGTGTGGCCCTAACATTCTTAAGACCAAACACAGACGTCCTATACTACTATTATTTCACCACTATGACATTATGGCGTTCACTAGCTTTCTAAAAATCTAAGCATCACATTATGTACTTTGTATTCTTTACTGCTGTTGCTTGAGCAAAGGACTCTAACTTAAGCAATACCTACAGTACAGTGAAAAGCATTAGTGTTGGGACAATGAGTTAAAATTACTAAATAACTTTGTATGGAAAATAGTACACAGTAATACAACAAAAGCTAAAGCTGAGTATTTCTTCCTCAATTAGTCTTTCAATGTAAAATATAAACTTCATTAATACATAGCAAAAATGAGAAATTTAACTTCAGTCCCCTTACTTATAATTTTCAATGTATTATAAGTATTTATATTACACTGTAATTTATAATACATTTTCTAAACCCATTGAGTACCTCCTAGAATTCAACTATTCTATCCTACCATAGTTATACAAATCCTTTTTTAATAATAATTATTTCTAATTATTGTCCCATTAATTGTTATTACGTAATAGAAGACATATTGGTCTATAAGTACTTTGTTTAGTTTTGTCACACTTGTTGGAGATGGGTCCTGTATTGACAATTTTCCAGTCCATCAGTAATTACCCCTGATTTGAGTAATTTATTTGATTAATATTCCAAAATAACACACCTAATTTCCAACAGTACAGTTGATATAATAGCAGGCCGTAGTAGTAGGCTGTTGTTGTACACCCTGGCATTTTGTTACATTATCCTTGTCTAAATGTGCATCACACAGACTGATCCCTCTCATTCATTTCTCACTGTCCAGATCCTACTTGCCCTACTTGATCCTACACTCTTTCTCTCTCCCCACAGGATCAGAATCGGTACCATGAGGATATCTTCGGGGTGACTCTGCGCACTCATGAAGTCACCTCCCAGATACGCTACCGCTATCACTCCTAGGATGAAAGAGTCTTAGGGAGCTCAGAAGGGCCAGAGCTCTGATCCTGCACTTGGTGACACAGGGATTGAAGCAGTCACACATAACCACACAATCAACCACACACATATCCTCCGTCTATTGGTTCTCCTACACTAATACATCCAACCATTAGTCCAGGGAGAGACACCTAACTACACTAAATAGTGCACATGTGTAATGTGCAAACAGGTAGACCTGAGTACACATACTGGTTTGATAACCACCTGCACAAAGACTAGACAGACAGACAACCCCTCCTTCCCCACTTGGATCAGTCCTACTCACTGCTATAGAAAGATTTTTCTGGAACTTAAATCAATCATATTCACAAGAAGAGACAGTAGCATATCTCAACATGCATTGAAACGCACTCAGAGAGACCTTGTAAAGAAATATTTTAACAAACTTCTGAATACATGCACACTCAACCTTTCGTAAAGCCATCATTCATACAAGATCTTCATAAATACAAATTCACCCACATAAATCAACATTCCTTGAGATTTTACAAAATGCTCACTTCAAGTAAAATCTGTTGCCATGGTTTAGCGATAATCACAGTCTCAAATAAGTATGAGAACAGGGCTTGGCTGATTACGGAGTGAAGGTGAAAGGGGATTTGAAAGATGTACAGTAGGACAAGAGCCAGTGGGGCAGGACAGGATGCATATAATGACTCTTTAGGAGTCATCAGAACTAGGAAACTTCAGATATTTCAGATAATGTGACTACGATGATTCAACATTTTTCTAAATAACAGATATGACCTATTCTTTGTATTTTAAGAGAATAATTATTATAATTATAATTTCACTGAATAAAGTAATTACAAGATGTCATCCAACATGCAGTACAGAATTTTCAAGTTGGCTTCTCGGACAGAATCTGTTTTTAAAAAATGTTTGCCATTTTAAGAAAATGTACTATAATTTTCTGCATCTGGATTTTGCCCAATGTCTTATTTTCAATTAAATTGGAATGTGTTTTAATACATATAAAACTTGAATTTGTTGGTCAGAGGTGATAGTTCTTAGAAATTATGATTGATATGATTTATAAATAACACATTTGTTGTTTTAAATATTAAAAAAGGGGGTTTAAAAAACAAAGGTCTGATAATTTTGTGAAATTATCCTATGCCTTTCATTTTGTATGAAAAAGAGAAGCTACAGTACTTAATGCAAATACTCCTTAGGAGCCCCTGAATTTTTACTCAAAATCTTGCAACAAAGTTCTGTGTTTGTACTATAATTTTAAGGGATAAACATTTGAATTACTGCTTGAAGTAATTAAAATAATCATAGGAGTGTTAAGATGCTGCTCATGGGATCTATACTGTATAGCCACTCATTTCTAATCAAGCATTCTGTGAGTTTAGCTTATCAATATCTTAGCAGTTCTTGAAGAACAAATTCTATCAATTCCTGATAGAAATGGAATTCCAAACTCACTAGGAAAACCTTTGCGGTTAACATTAGTTTTAGAGTGGGGGGAATATATAGCTAGATTTACACAGAATAGTGCAACAGTGCATTGTAAGACCTCTCAAATGTATTGTACACTGATGTTAGAACTATTGTAACAAAATATTAATTAACTGTATTTACAGAAAGATAGTTTTTCTTTATAATGCTTTTTCTTTTTCTCACCTAAAATACATGTATTTTTATCAGGGCATCTGGATTCAGAGTTGCACATTGTAACTCGCCAATAGGATTAGCTTTCTTGAAAAATATTTCTATGAGATATACTGTAGAATGGGTCCTTATGTTATAGAAGACAAAATTATCCATTACTCACAAAGTATTTGTGGTCATGTGTTACAATGCGATCCAACTTTTTAAAGAAAGAAAACACTACCTACCAAGACAAAGCTGCTATATTCTTAGGGTCTATCAAGAATTACATTTGTAAGGAATGTAACCTCTATAAGCACAAATCCAATATTGTTTTCAATAATTCATTCAGTTTTGATGAAACTACAAGAGTTCCATCAAGAATCCATGTGAAGTACAGCTGCAATATACAGTACTTACAATCCTGCTTAAACTAAAGATTAATGCACTGCATGTTGAACAGTGCTGTAATATCTTATTCAAACACAGTGGCATACTAAAACCTCACTATGCTAACTTTTTTAAAGAGGCTACGTCCTCAAGACTTCTCTCTCTGTTACATTGGAATGAGATAGCAGGCCAAGAGCAGTTGTACTTTCTCTCCCAAAAAATGGTAATTGAATCTTCAGTTACGGTACAGATGCAGCCATTCAAAATGCGCGGGCGATACCGCATTATTTTCCGGTACGCTGTATGCAGTCTTCCGCAAGCTACCGGTAAATACCGCGAGTTACCGTAAATTCTCCCATAATACGACAAGCAAAATAATAGTATCCGGAATTTCCGCAAGGTGGAGCTAATAAAGCTTAACCTCTCATGTTTGAGCTGTGGCCATCAAAGTCTTTAACGAAGATATTACTAATAGTATTAATAATGAATGACCTTGGACAAGCTGTAAGTGTAAACTCAAAGTATTGCCCTGGTCCACATTCTTTTTTTCATTGACCGTCTTTGTAAAAGTAACACCACAGCATTTCGCAAACACGCATTTGTTTCCAATCATGCAAAGTACAGTAATTTTTGAGAATCTCCGATTCACCATGCCTTTCACATGCTCATAAAAGAGATTGATTTAGGAACATAAACATATTACCGTATGAAAACTGTACTTTATATAGTATGTATATGTATATTTAATGTCTTAACTGTGCCCGTTTAAGTATTGAATATTCATATCTAATTTTACCACTGAAGGGAAATCTTAGTAGCTGAGCATAAAAAGAATAGGAGCATACTGCAACGCGTGTGAAGGCCATAAACGATATTCAATTTGGAACATAAACATACAGTATATGGCTGGTCTCCATACTTTAAAGAAAACATACACGAAACATGGTTTCATTATGACCAGAATCGGTCTTGAGATATTTTTAACTTGATTTACAGTATTTGAGAGGTATGTCTTAACACCGATACTACAGTGCGTAAATACTGCTCACGTATATGTTTCTAGGTTTATATTATGCATTTCATACGGTCAAATTACTTTTGAGCAACTAATAAGAAGCGCGAAACGGTATGCGTTTTAGTTTCGTTTTGTGCTGGGACTCTGCTTTTAACAATGTCGCCGTGGATTGATTAGAGATATCAAGTACATACAAGTCATTTTTTAAATGTTGTACTTCGTCTTGTAAAAATGTTACGAGTACATCATCTATCAACAATTACACAGGTCCTGTTTCCATATTGCGGATTTTGGTTACGTAATATTATTTTCTAGATTTCACATTGTGAATATATGATTTGGGCAAACAGAGCCGCAAAGAAGTACATTATGGGTTGTTGTTTTTTTTTGCAGTTTTATCTAGAACAAGCGATGCTTAAACCTTTGTCTGATTCTTGTGAAACTATCCACACGACAGTTACAGTACCTAGGAGTTGACTTCAGTGATGTCACTGATGGGATGTTTCTAAAAATCCATCCTCTGTAAAACGTCTTCTCTAGTTGTCCTGCATATGTATTCGCTAATGAAGCTGTGTGTTCTGAGCCTGGATCTCTACATTTCTGTATGAACCAGCTTAGAGGGCTAAAGACAGCTTGTGTTTAAATTGAGTGTAAGGCAATTTATGCTTCTAAAGTCATGGTCAGCATTTATTATTGTACTGTGCTGTAAACTTGTTCTGTGCCTAGTCACATTATTTTATAGCGTTTTTATAGCGTTATTAAATCCGGTGGTGCTGTGTGTTAGTTTCCTGACTCCCATGTCACATGGTCTGTGATTGAATCCCATGGAACTATGACTTTTTTAACAAACATTTCTTTGAAAAAATGAAACGTTTCCCTTGGTCAGAGATTAAGGTCGCTGCCTTTCATCTAAAACCCTACTTGAATCCTTCTAAACTAAAAATCAGTGTTAGTGAGTTCTAAATAAAGAGGTATCCAGGTAACAGTGAAACGGGCAGACAGTCTGGGGAGATCGCCCATTTTCCATGTAAATAGTTCCTTGGTTCCGCACCCCTCTGTGTTTCTCTCGCTCTCTCTCGGGTCACCTGATCATTAGCTCGAAAGATTTGAGTGCTTTGTGTATATTCTAATGGTAGTGGGGTAGGGTGTGTGGGAACAGGTTTGGTTGAAATTGCATTGGAGATCTATGTTCTTCACACCTGAAACATTTTCTCTGAAAGCATTTTCTTCGCAGTTTAGCCGATCTTGTTACAGCATGTTACAGTTTACTATTATTAACCATATTAATTTTAAGTGCTTAATGACATTTTTTGACCAGGCACGAATATTCTTAAGTCCATATCTTCGCAAGGGAATCAGTGCGAATTGCAATACTAATTAAATGACCGCAGGCACTTTCCACCCCCTCTGCTAGCAGGAACATTCCTATTCTTAGCTCAGCAGCTCATTACAAACTGGGTTTTTTTACACAGCGATACAGCTTTGCGTTGTGAATCTGTTTTTCCGTGTTTACAAAGGAAGTGGAATACAGTGATACTACCTGCTATACAGATACATATGTTTAGATATTTAGACCCTTAAATTAATATCATTATTAATAATAATGATTATAATGATAATAATGATAATCGGCCAGTGAAAGCTCTGTTGTCCTTCACATCAATGCCTGAAACATTTATTTCATAATGTTGACATACACAGTCGTGTAACTGACAGTTTGAGGTAGCCTATCGTGTAAATTTCGCTTTGTTGCTGATAGGCTAAGCTTTCGAAACTCTGCCCCAAAGTCATGTGACTGATTTTTCGCCCTGTTTCGTTGGTTAAACGCAATGATCACAAGCACCACCATGGTAACTGGGATGTATAGTTTTTAATTCTGTTTGAATTATAACTGTACGTACTGTCTTCATATTTGGCCAGGGCTTTAAAGAGAAGGCGGGCCAAAAAATTTCGGTGCCATCGTCTCGGTTTTAAAGGTACCCCCGTGCTGGAAGAATTTGACCTCGGAACGTTTGCCCAGCGTAGTTATAGTGGACATAAAAACAAGAGTCTGCTGGCATTATATAATTATACGAATTACACGAATATAATTATATCTTATTAATTTCTTGAGATACGCGATTCTTTTAATACAGTCTTTGCTGTGCTCCAGAGGATCCTTGTGATATTTGAGCTCTGGTTGAATGATAAGTGTCGCAGTTTAAATAAATTTTGTAGTTGGCAATTATGAAACACTCTGTTAAAAGCAAGGGAGTTTTTATGTCCGTTGCAGTTCTTTTGAAACTGAACTTGTTTGAATTGACTGAGCTCCGTGCTGTACCACACAATGTCTGTTTTTTTTTGTGCTGTCCTACTGTACTTCCTACTTTGAAAATACCTGTGAAACTGGTTTAATTCATCACAGCCAGCCCTCCCGCAGAGAGGGGGGTTGTACTCGTTAATGTCTTAGCACAAAGCAGAAACTTCTTGGAAAGATTACAGATTTTAATCGTCTTTATTCTGAACCAGGGAAAATCTGATCATGTTTCTCGATAACAATAATAAAAAACTTTATTTTACATATCACCTTTAAAAGTGGCATCTCAAAACAATACAGTAGATGTAAACCACAGATTACAAAGTAAATACCCAGACAAAAGCAAACGCGTTTTTAATAAGATGCTTTTATTCATTCATAATCCGATGATCTCAGGAAGACTAATGGGGTCTGGCTTTTTTTCTGGAAAACCATAACTCTGGTCTTGTCCAGATTGACTGTCAGCGCCCAGGTCTGACAGTGCTGCTCCAGCCTCTGTTCTGTGGGCGACAGCAGGACCAGTTCGTCTTCAAAGAGGAGGAACTCGATTTCTGTAATTAATGCAGATCAGTAAATCAAGGGACAAAACAGTTATTGCGCCCGGCTCCTCAATGGGCTTCGACGTGCTAATGCGTTGGTTTAACAGTCTGAGTGTGGCAACTTTTTTTATTATTGTTATAGAGAAACATGATCAGATTTTTCCCGGTTCAGAAAAAAAGATCTGAAGTACTATACTGTATACTAGTTTGTCACTCTTCTCATCCCCTCTTTGCTAAATGGCTTTTGAATTGAGTCACATAAAGACAGAGGTGAAACAGCCCTACACAGCCCTGTCGCAGTACACGAATATAATTATATCTTATTAATTTCTTGAGATACGCGATTCTTTTAATACAGTCTTTGCTGTGCTCTAGAGGATCCTTGTGATATTTCGAGCTCTTGGTGAATGATAAGTGTCGCAGTTTAAATCATTTTCGTAGTTAGAAATTATGGAATGCTCTGTTAAAAGCAAGGGAGTTTTTATGTCCGTTGCAGTTTTTTTGCAACATGAATATAATTATATCGTTATTAATTTCTTGAGATACGCGATTCCATATTATATTCCCTTTTAATCAAATTCTAAAAGTATGCTTGTTGACTCCGGTATCACATTAGTTAAAGACTTCGATGCTTAAAGTGTTTAGGGAGAAATGGAATACTGGTGTGTATGTTTTCTTTAAAGTACTGAGACCAGCCATATACTGTATGTTTAAGTTCCAAAATTAATATCGTTTATGGACTTCACACGCGTTGCAGTATGCTCCTATTCTTTTTATGCTCAGGCACTAAGATTTCCCTTCAGAGGTTAAATTCCATATAAATATTAAATACTACAATGGACACAGTAAAGACGTTTACTGTAAATCTTTCTACGACAGACCAACGGACCACGAGTGCCCCTGTCGGTCAACCAATCACGTACCGCGGTACCCCGCGTCATCTTGCGTCACGATGCGCGACGCCGTAGGTAATTGCCTCCGGTACATGTCTGTACCGCGCACTTTGAATGGCTGCATCTGTATGTGTCGTATGACATCCGTCCATCCATTTTCTCACCACTTTATCCAATACAGGGTTGTGGGAGAGCCAGAGCCTATCCTGACAAACATGGGCACAAGGCAGGAAATACCCTGGACGACACACCAGTCTATTGCAGGGCACACACAGACACACACTCAGACCAGGGGAATTTCCCAGAAGCCATTAACTTCCCAGTATGTCTTTGGATGTCGGAGGAAACTGGAGTCCCTGGTGAAAACTCACATAAATACATAACATACAGTACAAGCTACACAAAGATGGAAAGCCATGAACTGAACCCAAAGCCCTAGTACTGTGAGGCAGCACTGTGCCATTGTGCTGCTCCTGTCTTTGGATATCTGGATATTTGCAGAAATTGGTGTAAGAAGGCAAAAAAGGGCCTGTAAAGACAATGAAAATAAAACAGAGCAATCATCAATACATTAAAGTCTATCGTAATGTAAATTTACTAAATGTAAATAATTGAATCTGCATTCAGAAGGCAAATGCACTGCATCTACCAAACTGAGGAACAGTGCAAGTTCTGGAGATCTGAAACATATGGCGATGGTGGAAATCTTTATTTATTGAGAGCAAAATTTTCACCAAATATTGCAGATCAAAATGATACTGGTGATACTGGACTTCCTGGCATCTTCCCTAAGAACCTGGACTGTTTTGAGGAATTAACTTATCAAACAAGCTCATCCAAGCACTTGTTGAATCAGGAGGTCCACAAGCTAAGCTATTTGTAGCTCCAGGTCAGATGGATGGAAAGAAATGTATATCTACAGTATAACTTGCATTGAATAAGGATAAGAGAGAATATCCCAAAGCTACTTTAACTCTCAGTCTGTGACATACAGTAATTACCCAGTCATGCCACACTTAGTTTACTCCCAGACCTCTGGCTGAAATTTAGGACCCTATTAATGAGAGTATGCTGGGCTAAAAAATCCAAGGCAATTTGAAGGACAAAGAGAATGTGGGACTATGCTCCTGAATTAACCTTAAAGACTCCAAAGACACAAAAGTATAGGAAGTAAACAGAGGGGAACAAAATTTCTTCTGGTTATGTTGGGGTCAGTCAGGAAAAAGAATTTGGGTTAGGGGAGTACCACAAGGATTTGTATAAGAAGCACTGTACTGTCAAATCTTTATATATATATATCAAATAGTTACACATTCAGATAATGGCAAATAGGAGAATTAGTAGACACTATAAAATCTGCAAAATAAATTCAAGATGAAATAGAAATGAAAGTAGGAAACATATAAATTGTAAAAATAAGATGGGAAACACTGACCTGAAGATGTCAATACAAAATGCTGATGACATGTCCATTTACTGTAGATGCTAAATTTTACTCTTTCCACTTAATGTTGTGCAAATTAAAGAGGAAGTTGTAGATAATTTACAAATTGGCCAAGCATGGAGTGTTTTGATAGAAGATTTCCAAAAAAATGGGTTTCTATGATTTTGTACATTGAGAGAATTGCACCTTGAAAATGCACGTTATATGGTGTCATTTTTAAGTGGAAAGTTTTAAAGTGTAGTATTCAACTGATGTTCTAAAGCTGTGAATCACACATTTAATATGCCTGTTTGTTCATAAATGTATTTTACTGCATCAATCTTTTAAATGTCATGGTTGAGCTGGCACATATTGTTAGAAGTGAATTATATCTCTAGTATTCAGTTTACAATGGAAAAGCAAATATGTACTTTTCCCAGAAGAATAAAATAAAACTTCCCAACGAGGCTATTTACAGATCAAGTTAGGTCCTACAATGGCATAGGACCATTGTGATATAAATCAAATTCCTCCCACGTGTTCCCAAGTTTGACATATATTTTCAAAAGAAATAAAGGTTTCCTTGTGAAGAAAATGTTGGTGATTAGTGGAAACGATTTTCTGTGATTTATCTTGTTGTTACAAGTAAGTGGAGTTGAACCTATCACTCTCTGCATCATAATTTTCATTCACAAACCTGTTTCACTTGAGTTGTTGATCCTCTCATGCATTAATATAATTGATTTATATTTAGTTCTCATACTGAGTCTTCATACCGATTTTATTGAATACTTTTTCACTTGACCATGAAGAATTAAAAATACAAATGGTTTGCTTGTAAAGAAAAATGAACACTTTTGATTTTGCTGTCACAGTGCATTTGGAGGGCACTGTACATTTTAAAAAACAAATACCTGAAATATAAAATAAAATATATACAGTAAAATATGCCCCTGTACCACAAAGCTGCAAACTCAAGCCCCTGCAAGTTTAACATGTGAGCTGTATTCCATGTGTGTTTGTCAGATGTTTATGGTGTTTATATATTGTTGTCTATTGGATATTGACTTCATATTGTGTTCATCACTATATATTAGGATCCAGGTCCTGAGGGTTCTGTTGTTTTCAAGGTATAAAATAAAAACATTTCTCCAGTTCACTGTACCACTCCAGCTGTGGTTTAAAAGTTTAACTGCCCTGCTGTCTACATCTGAGAAAATGATCTCAGGTTCTTTAAGTCCACATCACTAGACATTAAACCAATGACCATTACAGCATAAAAAAGCAGAAGGCTTTGATCACCCATTTTAGAAATCGTAAAGCATTCTCTGCAACTGCAGATTGCAAATTCAGTTTCAACTTAAAAATGACAAAAATATGATCAACTAGAACATGGACCAGATTAACATGACCTAATTAACATTAAAGAGTGAACAACAGGGACACATTGCTTTTGTACACATTTGCATGGGGATGAATTTGATCTATATTTTAAAAAACTGTGTCCATTTTGCAATATGGCAAAAATATATTTGTATGTGGGAAAGTATTTCTTCTTTATAAACACTTCATCCAGCCCTTAAAGGGGAAGTTGAACTTCTGCCAGACCAGTTTACAAGAAAAGGTAAAAGTTTCAGCATTTCCTTTAACGCCTTCTTCTGAAGTCTATATATACCCGAGTGACAAGAACATTGATTCAGAGAGTCGTGTGTGCCGTATTCAAAATGAAGGTTGTTGTGTTCTGTCTGCTCTTCGCCTTGGCGAACTGCAAGGTATATGATCGGTGTGAGCTGGCAAGAAAACTGAAGGCTTCTGGACTGGATGGGTACCGGGGATACAGCCTGCCAAACTGTGAGTACTGAGCGCCAGCCCTTATGTACTAAGGTCTTACAGGTTGGGGTCCCATTTGGAGATTTTTAAATGAGGAAAGATTTTTGATCTCAAAGTGACACTAATACCCTATCAACCATTTTTTAAAACAAAAACATTTAAACTTTCTTTAATTTACAATTCACTGGATGTGAACATTGCCTTGCTTAGGGTGTAGGTGATAACTGAAATGACACAGACAGATATCTTTAAGCCCTGGAAAGGCTTCTCTTTCTGGCAGATTTCTGATTTCACCCCCCTCACCTGTGAGGGAGTGAAGAGTTTCTCTGCAGCCAGAGGAGGGGAGCATGAATCCACCTCTCTCCTGCTCCACCACTCTATGAGCTTACTTTTAAAAATACATTTAAGTGATAACAATATCACTGATACCACCTTTAATATTTTAATGGTAAAATACAAGGGTAAAATTGAACCTATGGAATGTAACTCACTCTTGTCAGTGTGCAGTGTGTGTTTAACTTTCTGAAGCTGTAACTTCTGGAAGATTGTAGCTTCATCTGAAACTTGGCTAAGTGGATTCTCCAGTGTGTCTAACTGCAGCATATCAAGACTGTAATGTGTGCCCTGGGTTAATATCTTTTCAGGGGTGTGCTTGTCAAAGTGGGAGTCCAGTTACAACACTGCAGCCATCAATCACAACTCGGATGGATCCACGGATTATGGGATTTTCCAGATAAACAGTCGCTGGTGGTGTGAGGATGGAAAGACCCCACAATCCAAGAATGCATGTGGCATCTCCTGCAGCCGTGAGTAGGAGTCCACCAGATAACCCAGATCGTGCATTATAGGCTCAAATTGTTTTTAGAAAGTGCATGGTTACCATCAAATTTTACATGTATTGACGATGAGTATACCGTACTTTCTCCTTTACTGCATTACAGTAATACTGTGGGGTGCCATATTAAATCCTCACAGTAATACCATTTGTTTTACTCTTTCAGACTATAAATCTAAGTCTGGCAGTATACTGTTTAAACTTTAAAGGAATGTACTTTCAGGGTCAGGACTTTTATTTTGCATAACTTAGGTGTGTTGTTCTGACTGAATGGCAATGTGCTTCTGCTGCTGTTTGGCTGCTTTTCACCTTGATGTCTTTCTTTTCCTTCCAGAGCTCCTGACTAATGACATTACAGTTGCCATCCAGTGTGCCAAGCGTGTGGTCAGGGACCCCAATGGCATGAGAGCCTGGTGAGAACGCAGAAATGAATGGGGGGACAGACACTGCACCCCAACTTATCTTTCGTGCTCACACTACTATCCACCTACAAGCTATAAGCAAAGCAAATACATCTAAAAGTGAAAGTGCCTAGATTAAATGTTTAATATACAGTAGGCATATTTTAATTTAACAATGTTTTTCTATTATAAAACCTAATTCCACCTGTATTATAGTTTAGGCCATCTCTGATATGTCACAACATTAAGGAGAAATGTTCTTTTAAATAGCACTCTTATAAAGTCTTATAATGACTCTTGAAGGTAGTGGCTGTGCTACATAGATATTGTCACCTTTTGTACACCTAGTGTAAAGAGCACTGAAGTTAGTTATATGAAATTGTTATGAAGCAAATGTAATCTACCTTGCAGTTAACTGCAGCTTGATTGCTGTGTATGATATATGCTGATTTTTAAAAATTATTCAGATCGATGCACTCATGTCATCTGATCTCTGTCTAATTTTCTTTCCAGGGTGGCCTGGCGTAACCGTTGTCAAGGAAGAGATCTTAGCCAGTACACTGCTGGCTGTGGAGTGTGAGCCAGCCATACAGTCTATTCCATTGATGGTAGAACTGCTTCCTGTAGCATTCTAAACCTAAATAAAAGGATACTTTCATCGCAGATATGCCTATTGTGTAATTTGTAAACTTATATAAAAGGCTATCAAGGTATTTAAACCTGAATTCTCCCTTAAATCATACAAGCAGGCATAAATGAACATGGGTTCCTGTTTTGACAAGAATCCCTTTCTCTTTAAATATTGCAGTGAAGAAAGTATAATGGAATACATTGCTTAGTGATATTGATCAAAGGGATAATGTGATAATGATCAAATTAGTTATACTGGTGAACGTAATCTGAAAAAGACTGTAGGGATGTTTGGTATCTTATGAGCAGGATACAGCTCAAAAGTAAGAATATTTTCCAGTCTTTGCTTCCCCTCAGAATAGCTGATTTTTAGTTCCAAAGGCAACCACTGTGTGAGTAACACCTAAAACAATGATAAACTATACAGATTAGCAAAACATGTATTGGACCAGCTTCCTAAACACACAGGCAGATATCCAATTTCTATTTGTCACTCTTTCTGACAATTATATCACAGTATCTTGATAACAACAAATTCTGTGAAACTTTGTAGAGATAAAATGAATGCCAACAGTATACAAAAATGTGTTTAAAGAAAGTAAGGTAATTCAGTCTCAAGGTCTCCACTCAAAGATTCATTTTTAGATGACATGCACACAAGAAACATCCTTCCATACTCAGAATCAATGTTCCTACAGAAAGGACACACCAGGCTCACATTTCTTTTAAGACCAAAGTGGGACAAAGCAGACTGCCAAATTAATAACATATTAATATCATTAATAATTACAGCTGCTTCCTTCTGGATGTGCTTGATACTTTATAAAAAGGAGATGAAATCAGGGACAATTATTAGGAACAAGGGACATTTGAGGAATATTTTCTTCATTTTCTTTCTCTGTTTTGCTAATGTTTCACATGCAGTGTACATTCACAGTGTTTTAATAACAATGGAAGGTGAGATAAGATCACTTTATTGGCCATATACAATTTCTTGTATTAGGAATTTGTCCTTTCGCATACCACAACTTGCTCTCCATGAGACACACAGACAGGGAGAGAAGCTTGGGGTCAGAGCGCAGGGTCAGCCTTTTATATGGCACCCCTGTTACAGGTACTGTAAAAAACATTTATACAATCACACTCATTATAAAAAGAGCTTAAAGAGCTTGACCATCTTTAGTGATAAAAAGTGTAAGAGGAAATGTGGATGTACTTTTCATTCCAAATACAGAAAACAATAAGGGGCAGTTTTTATTACCTGCTTTCTGTGGACATTCCATCTTGAAAAACACCTGTTCACCAGTTCCTTACCCTTGAAAAATAACTGCTGTTGTGCCAACGGGAAATACATTGCCGAACACAGCCTGTATTGTATTGTGCAATTCTACTTTCCACTTGTTACTTGTATTGTCTCTTTCCTGACAATGTTTTGATTAAAAAGTCCGTCCGTTATCAATAAGCCACATGGCTGGAACTTATCCTGGAACTACACAGTGTAAGGGAACACTGATAACACATATCTGCTCTGCCTGGACAGGAGGGCCAAATAGACAGGGAAAAAAATAGAACAGCCAATAAGAATCTCACCGTTTTACTGTAGTAAAACATAATTTGAGCATTTTTGTGTACACAGCTTGTGTCAGTTTTTTCTACATAGCCTTCTTCTTAAGATAGTGGTGGGCAGGCCCAACTCTTGCTTGCTTTTTTGTTTACCATCTACTCCAGGTACACAGAACAGAATGGAACGGTTCAGGCTGTAAGTGTGGAAGAGGGCGTTAGGAATGATGGTGTGTGTCAGGGTACTGATTAAAAAAATCATGTCTGCACTGTCAGCCACATGTTAACACTAAAGTTTGGAGAACTGATTCACTCTCCCTTCTCCTAATTAGTCTTATTTAGAACATCATCCTTCACTGATCTATGGTTGCATGAAGGTTGCCCACCAGAATCTTCTCTCTTTGACTTCCATTTTCTAAGAGTTTCATCCAATTTGGGTCACTGGGAAGCCAGAGCCTATCCCAGCAAGCAAAGGGCACAAACAAGGTGGAGCACATTAGAGGAGAACTCAGTCAATCAAAGGGCAAATACAGGCACAGACATACATACATTTTCACACTAGGGCTGAGTTTCCCAGAAAACCAATTAACCTATATGTCTTTGGATTGTAGGATGCATCCAGAGGAATTCCACACAGACATGGGGAGAACATACAAACTCAGATAACACCCCAGGCTAAATTGGTTGAAGATCTGAGTCACTCACAAGAATATAAACACCAAACCAATCATTTGTAGTCCCTCCAAGAGTACAAATAAACTCAAGTTCCTGAAAGTATAGCATATAAGCTGTTCTCAATGTGTGGTTTTCTGATATTGTGCTAGTGTTTATTTATTGCTTTCTGTTAGTTATTGACTTCATGTTGTTTTGATCACCATACATCAGGATCCAGGTCCTGAGGGTTCTGTTGTTTTCAAGGTGCCAGAAAAGGATGTTTCTCCAGACTACTGCACCACTCCAGATGCCAACATGTTGTGCAATCTAGCCTCCAGTTCATACTTCATCATATTCTATATCAACAGGTGTGGATTAGGTGAATTAATAACTAGTATGAATTACAAGGTCAGCATTACCTGATAAAGGACTTTATGTATTGTGTACAAATACTTGTTTTACCACTTATTTTTGCTGTAGAGTACAAAACAAGGTCTAGAAAATCTGACACAGCTGGAAACTATAGTGTTTGGAAACACTAATAGATATTTTTAAGTTTTTTGGGTTGTCAAAACATCTGTATTACAGATTTGATCATTATTATGTAGCTATCAGTACAAATAGTTTGTCGTTAAGGGTGAAAGGTAGAGCTATTGAAATAAAGGGTACTGCTTAATGTTGAGAACCTATTCCATGGTTTAAATGTTTAAAGGACCTACAATTTACATCTGACAAAAATGACCTCTCATTGCTTTATTCCACATCACCAGATATTGTAAAACTGACTACTGCAACTCAAAAATGCAGGCTCTGATCACCCGGTTTACATACAAATGTGTTATTTAAAGTACAAAACTAGTGTCAACTTAAAAATGACAAAACTATGACCAACCGAAACATGCAGCTGCACCAGATTAACATTAATCTAATTAACATTAAAAAGTGAACAATAGGACAGCATTGTTTAAATCAGTATTGAAGTATTGATACTGATACTGATATGATATCTGGTCATTATTGATGGGGATGAATCTGACCTGTGCTTTATTAACTTCTGTTTTGAAATATGGCAAAAAAAAGATATTAACTTGTTTTTTATGTGGTATATCAGTTCTTCTTTTTCATTTCTTCTTCATACATCCTTAAAGGGGAAGTTGAAATTGAGACCAGTTTACGAGAAAAAGTAAAAGTATCAGCATTTTCTTTAACGCCTTCTTCTGAAGTCTATTTATACCCGAGTAACAAGATGGACCAGATTAACATGACTTAATTAACATTAAAGAGTGAACAACAGGGACACATTGCTTTTGTACACATTTGCATGGGGATGAATTTGATCTATATTTTAAAAAACTGTGTCCATTTTGCAATATGGCAAAAATATATTTGTATGTGGTAAAGTATTTCTTCTTTATAAACACTTCATCCAGCCCTTAAAGAGGAAGTTGAAATTCCACTAAACCAGTTTACGAGAAAAGGTAAAAGTATCAGCATTTCCTTTAACGCCTTCTTCTGAAGTCTATTTATACCCGAGTAACAAGAACAGGGATTCAGAGAGTCGTGTGTGCCGTATTCAAAATGAAGAGTTTTGTGTTCTGTCTGCTCTTTGCCTTGGCGAACTGCAAGGCATATGAACGGTGTGAGTTGGCAAGAGAACTGAAGGCTTCTGGACTGGATGGGTACCGGGGATACAGCCTGCCAAACTGTGAGTACTGAGCGCCAGCCCTAATGTACTAAGGTCTTTCAGGTTGGGCTCCAATTTGGAGATTTTTAAATGAAGAAAGATTCTTCAAAACTATTTTTAAACAAAAACATTGAAACTCTCTTTAATGTACAGGTCACTGGATGTGAACATTGCCTTGCTTAGTGTATTGGTGATAACTGAAATGGCACAGACAGATATCTTTAAGCCCTGGAAAGGCTTCTCTTTCTGGCAGATTTCTGATTTCACCCCCCTCACCTGTGAGAGAGTGAAGAGTTTCTCTGCAGCCAGAGGAGAGGGGCATGAATCCACCTCTCTCCTGCTCCACCACTCTATGAGCTTACTTTTAAAAATACATTTAAGTGATAACAATATCACTGATACCACCTTTAATATTTTAATGGTAAAATACGAGGGTAAGATTGAACCTATAGAATATAACTCCCATCAATCTGTAACTTACTCTTGTCAGTGTGCAGCGTGTGTTTAACTTTCTGAAGCTGTAGCTTCTGGAAAATTGTAGCTTCATCTGAATCTTGGCTGAGTGGATTTTCCAGTGTGTCTAACTGCAGCATATCAAGACTGTAATGTGTGCCCTGGCTTAATATCTTCTCAGGGGTGTGCATGTCAAAGTGGGAGTCTAATAACAACACTGCAGCCATCAATCACAACTCGGATGGATCCACGGATTATGGGATTTTCCAGATAAACAGTCGCTGGTGGTGCCAGGATGGAAATACCCCACGATCCAAGAATGCATGTGGCATCTCCTGCAGCCGTGAGTAGGACTCCACCAGATAACCCAGATCGTGCATTATAGGCTCAAATTGTTTTTAGAAAGTGTATGGTTACCATCAAGTTTTACATGTATTGACGATGAGTATACCATACTTTCTCCTTTACTGCATTACAGTAATACTGTGGGGTGCCATATTAAATCCTCACAGTAATACCATTTGTTTTCCTCTTCACTCTTTCAGACTATAAATCTACAGTAAGTCTGGCAGTATACTGTTTAAACTTTAAAGGAATGTACTTTCAGGGTCAGGACTTTTATTCTGCATAACTTAGGTGTGTTGTTCTGAATGGTCTGAATGGCAATGTGCTTCTGCTGCTGTTTGGCTGTTTTTCACCTTGATGTCTTTCTTTTCCTTCCAGAGCTGCTGACTGATAACATTACAGTTGCCATCCAGTGTGCCAAGCGTGTGGTCAGGGACCCCAATGGCATGAGAGCCTGGTGAGAACGCAGAAATGAATGGGGGGCAGAAACTGCACCCCAACTTATCTTTCACACTCACACTACTTTCCACCTACTAGCTATAAGCAAAACAAATACATCTAACTGAAAGTTTCTAGATGAACAGTGTTATATAGATGCTTTTTAAATTGACAATCCACCATTCACTGCTATAAAACCTAATGCCATCTGTACTACCTGTATTAGTTCATAATAATAATAAACCTTATTTTCTATAGCGCCTTTAAAGGTGGCTTCTCAAAGCGCTTTACAGGATGACAACAAACAATAAAAAGAAGAATACACAAGATAAAACACAATTACAATATATAGAGGAGACTGTGGATGGTGGTACTAAGTAGAGCAGAAGGGTGAAGAATGGAACCAGTTAAGTAAAGGCTTTTCTGAAGAAGAGAGTTTTGAGTCTGGATTTGAAGGAATTTAGAGAAGGTGACTCTCTGATATCTTTGGAGAGAGAGTTCCAGAGCTTGGGGGCAGAACAGGAGAAGACCCTGTCACCCATACAATGTAGACGGGCTTGAGGGACAGTAAGGAGAGCAGAATTAGAAGAGCGAAGGTTGCAAGGTGGGGAGTAGGGCGATAATAGTTCAGACAGGTACTTAGGTGCCAAGCCATGCAGAGCCTTGTAGGTGAACATGACGATTTTAAAGTCTACACGGAATCTGACCGGAAGCCAGTGCAAGGACTAGGATAGGAGTAATGTGAACACTTGCACTAGACCTGGTCAGGATTCTGGCTGCTGAAATTTGGACATACTGCAGTTTGTTCAAAGTAGATTTAGATACCCCAGCGAGTAGAGCATTACAGTAGTCAATTCGAGAGAATACAAATGTGCTGATCAGCTTTTCAGCCACAGTTAGTGATAGCATAGGGCATAGTCTAGCAATATTTCTGAGGTGAAAAAAGATGTTTTGACAGTATGCTGCACATGTGGGTCGAATGTTAAGCTAAAATCGAATATAACCCCAAGGTTTTTCAATTTTGATTGAAGCTCAAGTACAGAACCATCAACAGATAGGGTTACAGGACTGGCTTTACGAAGTTGATGGGGGGTGCCAATAAGCATGACTTCAGTCTTGTTGCAGTTAAAATGAAGGAAGTTTTCAGTCATCCAAATTTCACATTTCTGCTGTGTCACAACATTGAGGAGTACTTTTCTTTTAAATTGCATCTTTATTGAAGTAAGAGTCTTGAAGGTAGGAGCTGTGCTGGATATTATTACTTTTGTTTTTGGCTTTGTATACAGCATCGTGTTGTTTTGGTGTGAAAAGCTTTGAGGTGTATTTGCTTTCAGGAAAGCAAATATTATCTACAGCTACGGTTAAATTACTGCGGATAAGATATGAAGAAGTTTTTTAATTATTCAGATCGATGCACTCATGTCATCTGACCTGACTGTCTAATTTTCTTTCCAGGGTGGCCTGGCGTAACCGTTGTCAAGGAAGAGATCTTAGCCAGTACACTGCTGGCTGTGGAGTGTGAACCAGCCATACAGTCTAATCCATTGATATAGAACTGCTTTCTGTAGCATTCTAAACCTAAATAAAGGGATATGTTTGTTGCAATTATATCTACTGTGTTATTTGCAAAGTTACTTAAAAGAGTATCAAGGTATTTAAACCTGAAATGCCTTCTTAATCATGCATGCAAACACAAATGAACATGGGTTTTGGAAAGAACCCCATTTCTCTACAAATATTGCAGTGAATGTGTAGAATGTTTAAAAATGGTGGAATATATTACTTAGTGGTATTGATCATAGGGATACAGGTATCTGTCAATTAGTCAGTTGTAATGGTGCAGGTAATCTGAAAAAGACTGTAGAGATGTTTAGTGACTTACAAGAAAAGTGCAGCTCACAAGTCAGTATATTTTCCAGGCCTTGCTTCAAAAACAGGAAGCTGTTTTTAGCTCCAAAAGCAACCACTTTGTAGGTAACACCTGAAACTATGATCAGCAAAGCATGTATTGGACCAGCTTCCTAAACACACAATCAAAAGCATCTTCACAAAGCGCTTTACAGGAAAAAGAAAACAAAAACAGTGAATACAATGAAAACAGCAACAAAGATCGAGTTAAGGATGTTGTAGAAGATGCAATGGGGCAGACGCAGACATCAGTTAAATAAATGCGTTTCTGAAAAGAAGGTTTTGAGTCTGGTCCTGACATCACTGAGAAAGAGTGACTCTTTGATTTCCTTGGGGATAGAATTCCAGAGCTTTGGGACATAACAAGAGAAGGCCTTGTCACTCACAGAATGTAGACAAGCCTAGACCGACAGGAGATAAGAGGCAGATGAATAAAGGCTGCAAGGTGGGGAGTAGAAGACAACTGGTACTATGGTGTCAAACAATGTATAGCCTTATACAGTAGGTGAGCATGTAGATTTTGTAATCAGCATACAACCTGAAAGGAAGCCAGGACTCCAGGACAGCAGTAATGTCCTGAGATGGAAGAATTATGTTTTTACAATATTTTGGACATGTAGGTTAAATTTTAAACCTGCATCAAATATAACCCTCAGGTTCTTCAATTTAGATTGAAATTCAAGTACAGGGCCTTCCACAGACAGATAGTGTTACTGCATTGGTTTTATGGAGTTTATAGGCATTATCCAAGAAGCATGACTTCAGTCTTGTCACAGTTAAAGTGAATACAATTTTGAGTCATCTAGGTTTTAATGTCAGAAATGCAGTTAGAGAGTGCAAAGATGGACACCTCTGTGTTAGGTTTAGTAGGGACATTGATTTGAAATTGTTAGCATAGAAGTGCTAATTCAGATCATGTGATCTTAAGAGCTTTCTAAGGGAGAATATGTAAATGCTGAATAATAGGGGATCCAGTATCAAGCCCTGCGGAACACCAGACTTAACAAGTCCAACTTCAGAACTGAAACCCCCAGGAGTGAGAAAGTGTTGTTATACTGTAAGTAAGGTAATACTTGAACCACTTAAGAGCAATGCCAGAAACACTAAATAGCTCTGTTGTTTACAACAAGGCTGTTGAAGAGGTTATTAGCAATGATATGGTTATATAACTGAATTGCAAGATTACATTCTAGAATTTCAGTGAAAAGGTAGATTGGATCTTTGGATCTTGATAACAATTGATTCTGTTAATATGATACAGTGTTTACAGCAAAACCTTGCAGAGATAAAATGAATGCCCACAGATCACAAAAATGAGTTTAAAGAAAGGCATTTCAATTGCAAGGTCTCCACTAGACGATTAATTTTCAGACTACATGCACACAAAACATTCTTCCATGCTTTGATTCAGATTGCTCAGAGACAGAACATGCCAGGCTCACATTTCTTTTAAGAGAAAAGCAACCAAATGAATGCCATATTAATAATACTTGTATTCTATCATTAATAACAATAACTGCTTCCTTTTGGGTATACTTGATACATAAAAAAAGAGTTTAAATCAGGGATCATACATTGTTAGCAAATATTTTCTACATTTTTGTTTGTTGTCTTTTGCAAACATTTGACCTGTAGTGTATGAATGCAGTTTTTAACCAAACTGGAAGGTAAAAAAACATTTATACAAATATATTCACACAGATACTTTTAAAGAGCTTAATCTTCTTTAGTGATACAAAGTGTAAGAGGAAATGTGGATGTACATTAAATTCCAAATACAAAAAACACTTAGGGGCAGTTTTTATTACGTACTTTCTGTGTTCATTTCATCTTGTGGTCTTGAAAAACAACTGCTGTTGTGCCAAGGGGAAATACAATGTTCAACACAGCCTGTATTGCAGTGTGCAATTCTAAGTTACTTCCCTTTGTATCGTATGTTTCCTGCCAATTTCTTGAAGAAAAAATCAGTCCGTTATAATTAACTAACATAGCCAGAACTTATCCTGAGTGAACAGTGTAAGGGAACACTGATAGCACATCTTTGCTTTCTCCCTGGACAGGAGGGCCACAGAGAAAGGGAAAATACAGAACAGACAATAAAAGTCTCACCACTTTACTGCAGTAAAAATAATTTATGCATTTGTTGTGTGCACAGCTTGTGTCAGTTTTTTCTATGAAGCCTACCTGCTGTCTGAGGATGGCAGGGTGCAGGCCCAGCTCTTGCTTGGTTTTGTGTTTACCGTTTACTCCAGGTACACAGAACAGAATGAAACGGTTCATGGAGCGAGTGTGGAAGAGAGCAGGGCTGGATATTGGTGTTCGTAGACCCTAGGCACTTTCACTCCGAAATGTGCAAAAAGAGGGGTAAATGCCAATTGAATTACATAGACCAACATGATGCACTTTAAACTATTCTAATGCTACACGACGTGATTGATGGAGCGAGTTGAGCGACCATCATTTCGGTACTTCTATTTTCTAGAATACCCGCTAGATAGCGTATGATTATTGATTTGGAGCACCTAGAGCCAAACGCAAGCTTGTTGTTTCAGCTAGTTTTTTGTTAGTTACTAGTGTTTCCCTCCTTTTGTAGGCCTTAGGCACTGTACCTACACTATCTAATGGAAATTCCAGCACTGGAAGAATGTAGGATTACTGGTTGTGTGTGTGTGGAGGGGGGGGGGTACTGATTCAAAAAATCTTGTCTGCACTGTTAGCCACATGTCAACACGATCCATTAACTAAAGTTTGGAGAACTGGTTCGCTTTCCCTTTTCCTTTTTTATAACATCATCTTTTATTGATCTTGGTTGCATGAAATCTGCCCCACAGAATCTTCTCTCTTTGACTTTTCTCACGTATTGTATGTGTCATGGTAAGGTGACCCCTCAGACAAGAACTATTCGTGTTTTGTGCATGACTACGCTACCAAGCAATTACACAAGGGTTCTTGGCACCTCGTTAAATTCCAATGATTCTTTTCATGTCCCAGAATCACCAGTGCATACAATGCATAGACTTGACAATTATTATATTTCAGATCCCATCAGCAGATTTCTCTAAAACCAGATTTGATCAGTGACCTGATGTGGCCTCTTCCATCACATGAGAAAAGGGATGAATCTCAGTGTAGTCCTTCAGTGGCTTTTAGGCTCTCTTGTCCTGGAAATCCCAAACAACATGGTTCTCTCTAGCTTCACCTCCACCTTTATTTATCTAAGTCCAGGGTGGGGGGGATGTGGGGATGGAGATAATGCTGGAGCCTTCCTCAGCTGCTCCCTGTAGAATTCATGGTGTCCACATACTCTCCTGGGTCCAACTGACATGATCTGATCACAGTCCCACAAAACTCTTCTTCCAAAAAGGTCTTTTTTTTCTGTCCTGACTGGAGCTTTATATCCCTTTGAAACTATGGGCTACTTACTCTTTCCCCAGTGAGAAGGATGCTAACTTGTTCAATCAGTTTCTGTTCAATCAGGCCTTGCTCTCAAACACAGGGCCAATAAAACCAGTTTGGCAACCTAGTGTCTGTGTCAAGGGTGTTACAGGATATTAATGAGGACCCTATGCAGAAAAATCAGGACGAACTCCAGAGGCGTAGTAGATTTAAGAGTCCGAGGTCCGAAAGCCGAAGGAAAACAAACAAAAAGTTGCAAAAGTACAAAATCAGAAGTGGAACCGTAAGCCGTGAGGAAGCCAAGAGTCTAAGCTAGAACAATAATCAAAGTACCAAAACAAAACCAGGAGACGTAGTCAGAGAACAAACCAGGGTCAGGAAGCCAAAAACCAAGACGGAACTAATCGCAGGAAGATGAAGTAGCTCTAACCAGGAAAACCTAATACTGAGCACAGGGGAGAATGTGAAGCAGCATTAAATAGACTGGGGTAAAAGGGCTTATTGGGAACCGTGCTGGAATGCCAGGTGGAATGATGAGTCCTCTGGGGCCTTGGTGTAACAAAGGGGGCCTTTGATCAGGGCAGGAACTCAAACAATAGGGCTTCAAACTTGTCACGACCGCCAGGCAGCTAAGACCAACTCTTAAGCGATCTAAGCACCAGCAGCGGGTGATTATTAACAAACGCCACCGCACGAGTTAACCCACCTGCACACACTCCACCGTGCGGTATGCAGTGCTATTTATACCATCTTAACCTGCTTCCCGCTGCTCAGTATTGAGTCTACTCCTTGAGAGCTCTACCTGGCGTTTTTCCCTGGACCTCGACTATTCTGGACATTGGACCCCTTCTGCCTTTTTGACTTTGGATCTTGCCTCTCGCCTCGGACTGTTTACCACCGGTGTTCTCCCTGGATTACGATTTACCTTACGTTTTTAAACACTCTACTACCCGTGCCTGCGTCTGCACAGGATCCTTGTATCTTCCCACCAGGGATTCCTAACAAAACTGAATCAACCCCAATGTCTCACTGGGCCATCAAGGCAACTCATATATCCTTTGAAACCTGGTGTCCAAAACCCAAACTTTCCAATCTGTGGCATATTTTTCTTCACTAACTTTCATCTATCCATGTTTCCATTTCCAACTGTTTCATTCAATTCATGGTTATGGGGCAGCCAAAACCTTTCCCAGAAAGAAACTGAAGCAAGACGGGATACACCCTGGGCAGGACGCCTGTCCAACGCAGGGCACACACAGGCATATGCTCACACTAGGGTCAATTTTTCGAGAAGCCAATTAACTTACCAGTATATCTCAGAGAGAATTTTAGCCACTGGATACAGATTCTGTGCTCTGAAGTAGGCAGCAGAGTTAACGTGAACGGGCATCTGTGGGACAAATGTATCCATTTCACCTCTTCTCCATGTTTTCTTTACAGAGCCATTGGTAATGGCGGTGAGACAGGACTGAGTCATGATGGCCTGGCAATACTGGGAGGCGTGGGGGAAGTCCTCAAGATCTCCCAGTGCACAGTACACAACAATGTTCCTGAGCTTGGACATGTGTTTGAATAGAGCCCTCCAGGTTAATATTCCAGAGCCTCAGGATCGAATCTCAACTGCTGAAAGAGCAGTTTTTTGGACCCTGAAAGCACAAGATGACATGCTGGAAGGTCTCAAGCTCTGCACAGAGTCCCTTCAGATATTGAGAGGATCTCTAGGGTGAGCACAAAGCTAGATCTATGGAAGATGGGGTCACTTTTCATTCACAGGGAAAGTGATGGAGTAGAAAGCAGACATCCTGCCGGCCCGGCTTTGGTTAACCAGGCCTTGGTGTACTAAGACTCAGACAACGCTTAGCAATGGATAGTTTTCAAGTTTGTCTGGGGAGGCAGGTAAGAGGACAGCAGGTAAGAGTACAGGCAGTCGAGAAAGGGGGGAGAGATATGCTGCATTTTCCCCTGAAACATGACTGCATCCTTTTCTGCAACATCTGTCGGGCATTGCGGGAGCCGATCAGCCCCAAGTACCAGTACTTTGTCAGGCTGTGGTTCTCCATCCCAGTAGTCAAACACTGGGCCAAAAGTGGAAAAATGACCGACCTACACCAATGCTGTCAAGTGGAGTGACATGTATGAGACCACGAGACAACCAGAGCTCTGCACCAACCACACAGCCCTGTACAAGGTGGTGAGACGGCAACTGGTCGCCGAAAGACACTGCTGGTTCCCAGACAAGTCTGGAAATGACACAACCAGAAGAACTAGACAGCAAGCTAAAGGACCTCAACTGGATGGTCATGCACCAGAGACTAGTGACCAGAGAGGTCCTCTACAGACACTCAATCACCAGGAACCCTGGGACACATGTTTCGTTGAGGAGACACAGGAGCACTTGTTCAACTGGAACTCAATCTGAGAAATGTGATGTCTTTTACAGGTTTTAAATCTAGATTAAAAACTTCAATGCTTAGTCAAGTTTTCAATGAGTGTTTGCAATTTATTTCCACATTTTTATTTTTATCTTTATTACATTATTGGTGTTCCTTTTTCTGTTCAATGTTCCATTTTTGTTTTACCCTTTAAAAAGCCCCAAACACCGCTGGTGCACACGGCCACTGAAATAAATCATTCTTTAGGTAGTGGATCTTCATGATGTTTAATCTCTGACCAGTTTCTCTTTCTCCCTATATCTGTCAACACTTCCCATTTTTCATTTCCACACACATTTGCAGTTCCTACCAGCTCACAAGTTCATTATATGTTTCACTTCACATTTTACTTGCTTACTCACTGTGTTGTGAACGGTGAACTTCTTGTTTTCCTTCTAAACAGAATGAAAATGATCCGTTGGCTTCCCCTGATGATTGCAGTTACTCTGTCAAACCATGTGAGAGGTAGGTGTGTGTTTGATCTGGTTAAATGGTACTTCATCGAAAACTCTGGGCTTGTTAATACATTATTTGACATTAAATGAAATCTATTCTATTCAGATATAATGCAACTAATTATTTTTATCTTTTTTTATCATTACCTCTGGGCAGATGTTGACTTTTACAAATCAGCTTTTCTAATATGATTTTGAATTTGAAAAAAAAAAACTTGTGATGAACCACAAGGCAAAGGTTACTGCATTTCTACTGTACATACAGTATCTACTGTATTCATACTAGGCATTTTAATTGTGTTTTCAATCATGTATAAATAATAAATTATCCTACAGTATGTTTCATAAAGTGGAACATTCTTTTTGAAGACGTGGGATAAATGTGCTAGGATATTAAATTAACAGCATGTACACTTTGCTATTCGAGCTCTGACAGCAAATTAATCCCAAGCATCCAACATGTACAGTATAGCGTAGTAAAATTCCCATCATCAGGATATGACTACGACTCACTGCTCTGAGACTGACAGTGTTGCTGCATTGATCAGATGCATTCTTCTTCTAGAAATGCATTGACCCTGTAATATTGAACCAGAACTGTCAAATCAATTTAATTAAATGTTTGATAGACACAGTACATTCTAACCAATATGATAAACCACAATACAGCCCTTTTCTAAAACTAAACTAAAGGTGACAACATGACCTGATGCTACTGTGCAAACCAATGTCTGATTTACTAGGCCAAGTAATTTTTATTTTTTGTAGCACCTTTGAGATGATGGTGCATCATCTCAAGACATTAAAATGCATCAATATAGTCAGATCTCTAGTTTTGAATAGTCCCTTGCTAATACAAACACTTCAAAGAGAAACAGAAAGTTATTCAAACTAAATACAAAGTGCTATGTAATAAAGCAGGAATGAAATACAGTATATAATTATACAGGGGACCCTAAAATTCTGGGCCATGGCGAATGGCAAGCCAAGCTCCAAACGCAGGGTCTCGGGGCAACCCTTTGTGATCTCCGGATGGAGCGGGGCTTAAATGAGGGATATGGGAGAAATGGAAAGAGTCGGGGAGGGAAAAAACAGGTAGGCAGCTTGCAAGCAGCAGAGAGGGGAGAGGAAAGAGACTCTCTTGCAAGCAGCAGTGGAGCTGAACAAACTGAGGCTGAGACTCCCAGAGAAAGAGACTGTTACCATGATGGCAGTAAAAATGGCTGATGAGTTGATGCCTATTTGGCGAATGCTATTAGGACCACCAAAAAGGGGGAGGAAAATAATTCCCACATAAAAATTGCAGTAGGAAAAATACATCTGCTTCTTCAGGGATCCATGAAAATGGCTTAAGCTTGATTCACTGAAGTGGTGCAGCAGCCAATGTGGCTCACTATGAGTCAGAACAATGAGACGAGTAGGGAGGAGGCCTAAAACAGTCTGCTAGGAGAGTTATGCTTTGGAATGTAAGATTCTAACAAAGGCTATAAATGTGTGAGAGCATTCACATAGAACTTTCATCCATGTGTGAGTAGTTGGAGCTCAGGACATCATTGTAAATATGCTAATTGCAGGAAAATCTGTTATCATTTCTTGGTTTCTGTTAAGGTTCAGGCAGTATCATTTTGTACAAGCTGTAAGCAGGGGAGAGTTCTATGGAAAGACAAGCCAGAGAAATGCAGATTATGACACCCTACCTTCAATGTAATAAAGGCATGCATTAGTCTCTCAGCATCGACAGAGAAAGTTAGGCTAGCAACATAAACGGTCTTACAATGCCTACAGAGATCAGTGACCAATATGTTAAAAAAGAATTTCCCCAGCCCAGGCACCTGGAGATCTTAATTTTACAGATAAAGTATTGACATGCCTACATATCCTTTGATTTATCTGTTTATATAATCTTCAATCCAATTAAGTGAAAATCAGATGCTGTAGTATCAACTATGGTTTTGCAGGTACAGTATGGTTCCTGTTTAGGGTCCATAAGGCAGACTTCTGGACCTGCACCAAATAGTCCAGTCATTACATCCCAAAAAGAAAACTCCAGTCAATAAAACAGAGAATGTGGTCTATGACAATTGGCCTTGTGTTAAAAATAGCTTCTAAAGATAAGACAGAAAAATATAGTCTGTGTAACAACCCAGGTATGTTTTTCAAATAATTATCTACATATCACATGCAGTTCAAAGAAAGGCATAAAAATAAATCGGATACGTTCATGAGAATATTAATATGCTATCTTGCCAGATTAAGGGTTTTAATAAACATTTATGGAGCATAATAGTGGGTGTGCAAATTAACTTTAAATCCCACATTACACTACATTTATTAACTTGAAAACAAAATATAAAAGACTAACAGAACCTTACAAATCCTAAACAACTCTTTATTGACAAAAATAATCTGACTAATTAAATTGCCGAGCAATAAGTGAAAACTGCATGCGTGTCGGTACTGTGAATCTCTGTAATTATGCTCTTCTTTCGGAGTATCAGTTTTTGTACGTTTTTGTGTTCTTACTACTAAATACATCTACAGCAGAACAGTGGTTTCGATTAAAATTCTATTCAAAAATTGCTGTAACGTATAAAAAATATGATTGCTATGACAACCACAGCTATTTTATGGAAGAGGTGTTAGTGGGGTCACCAGGGGGCGCTCACCCTGTGGGCCATGTGGATCCTAATGCCCCAGTATAGTGACGGGGACACTATACTGTAAACAGGCGCCGTACTTCGGATGAGACGTAAAACCGAGGTCCTGACTCTCTGTGGTCATTAAAAATCCCAGGGCATTTCTCGAAAAGAGTAGGAGTGTAACCCCGGCGTCGTGGCCAAATTTCCCATTGGCCCTTACCAATCATGGTCTCCTAATAATCCCCATCTATGAATTGGCTTCATTACTCTGCTCTCCTCCCAACTGATAGCTGGTGTGTGGTGAGTATTCTGGGGCACTATGCCTGCCGGCGCATCATCCAGGTGGAGCTGCACATTGGTGGGGGTGGAGGGGAGTTCCTATTACCTGTAAAACGCTTTGAGTGGAGTGTCCAGAAAAGAGCTATATAAGTGTAAGCAATTATTAAATATAATTATTTTATTACTTTAAATAATTACTTTAAGTGTAAATATAACAATTAAACTATGCATACGTGTCTGGAATCCTTCCTGCATTTACTAAACAAACGTTTCTTTTGAAAAAAAGTGAAACGTATCACATTGCAACATATTGTTACATAAATATAGCATGACTTCTTACATCACAATGAAGTGAAATTTACTGTGATTTCCCAAAACATTTGCAGTAATAAACATTAAAATATTACATAACCTTGTTATTTCCATGTTCTCTGTATTGCACAATCTTCTTTGCAATCAGATTACAGTAACAATGAAGCTGTTCCACAATGTATAACACAAAGGAGATTAACACAATCTTCTCTTTATAAAACGATGTGCGTAAGGTTAAATACGCAAACAGAACTCTTTCGGGGTTACTTTAACAATATCCAGAAGTTTTTGTTTTCTTTTTTTGTTTTCACCTGATTCTTTAAAAATTGGTTTTCATGATCCTACATCAAGATGTTAGGTCTGCTTTAGTCTCATCTGAAGTTTGGCCCCATTATCAGTGTGATCATGTAAGTCCAGTTTGCTGTGCAGAGCACACTCAGTGACAAGAACACATTGCCACAGACGGGCACCTAACACTGACAGGACTGTCCACTGTGCTCCAGGGTCTGTTGCAGTGCAGTGGTCCATGTCCATCCCAGCTCAGGTGACCGGTACCAAAGGCCAGGCTGTGGTGTTGCCGTGCTCCTTCACTCACCCCCAGCAGGACACCTACACTGGAGGCATCAGGGTCATCTGGAGGATTGAGCCTAGAGGGTTGAAAAAACTCCTTCATTCAGAAGGTGGACAAATCATATTCCAGTGCCACGTCAGTAACAGCACTGAGGGCTCTGCTGGCTGCGTAGACCCCAATGCCCCCAAGCGCTTTCGTCTTCAAGGGGACCCCAGACTGAGAGACCTCTCACTGCACATTGAGGACCTTCAGCCCAGTGACAGCAGCACGTACTACTGCCGCGTGGAGCTGGACGCAGACCAGGACAAGTACGGAGATGTCAATGGGATAAAACTCCATGTGTTAGGTAAGCTGACACAAGGAGCTGAATCTGATTTGTGAAGTTTCACTGGTGCCTTTACCAATATTCTTCATGTGATTATGCAAATAATAACGAAGCGATTTTGTTACAGTATCGGCATCCCGCCACCAGAGGGCACCCAAGCCGCTAGTATGTAGCTCATCCACTCTGGAGAGGCGTAGGATAATCAGACCTCGTTATCCCATCACCACGCCTCCCCTCCACCCTACTTAAACCCTGCTCCCTGTTTCAATTTTGTTTTGTAGTGGTTTTGGTCTTGAGAGCCACATGTCTCCTCCTTTGTGATATCTTCCTGCAACTTCTTCTAGGTTTCTTTGGACTTTTTGGCTTACATTTTTGGCCATGATTTCTGGATTTTGTCTTGGATGTCTGTTGTCTAGTTTTTCCTTCAGCTTTTGACCTTCTGCTAGACTTTAGACCTTGTCCTTGGACTTCGCTGTTTCTTCAGTAGTTTGTGACATCTTACCAGCATAGGGTCCATCCTGTTGGAAACAGCTGCTCTGCAGGGTAACCCATTTCAAACGATGCAGACATGTTCTTGAAGCTGATTGCTTGGGAACCTTCAATGAAGTTATAAATGAGCTGAATGGGGCTCTTGTAGAATCTCCTCTGAAACTATTTAATATAAGTATTTAGCTTATGTTACCAAATTTGTTTTGTAAAAAAGGTACATACTGCATTATACGAAATATTAGGCTCCCTGCAACTGATATTGAAATTCTGTGTCCTAGCAGTTTATTGATCTAGTTAAGGTATTTTTATAGCCCCTTGATATACCTTAACATCATGAATAAATAGTTTGTTTTCAGCAGCTTACTCTGTGACAGATCCAAGATGGTGAGACCCCAGTATGTAAGATGACTCATCATTAATTTAAAAGTTATAGTTTTACAGTTAAATTATAAGGCTCTGAACACTGAGACACCATGGTCTTAGTTCTGTTTTAAAGGCTGGAGAAGAGTAACAATGATATTTACATAAGATAAGATCACTTTATTAGCCATATACAACTTCTTGTATTAGGAATTCATCTTTTCACATACCCCAGCTTGCTCTCCATGACACACAGACAGGGAGAGCAACTTCGGGTCAGAGCACTGGGTCAGCCATTGTACAGCACCCTAGAGCAGTTGGGGTTAAGGGCCTTGCTCAGGGGCCCAACTGAGTAGGATTCCTCTGCCAGCTGCAGGATTTGAACTGGCAACCTTCCAGGCATGGGCACAGATCCTTAACCACAGTGCCACCGCTCTGCCCCAGATATGGCACTGGAATTTCCCTCAGTTTATGGTGCAGAACAGATAACAACTGTTTGGGGCAGAGCGGTGGCTCTGTGGCTAAGGATCTGTGACTGTGGCAGGAAGGTTGCCAGTTCAAATCCTGCAGATGGCAGAGGAATCCTACTCCATTGGGCTCCTGAGCAAGGCCCTTAACCCCAGCTGCTACAGGGGCACAGTACAATGGCTCACCCTGCACTCTGACCCCAAGCTTCTCTCCCTGTCTGTGTGTCTCATGGAGAGGAAGCTGGGGTATGCAAAATGATGAATTCCTAATGCAAGAAATTGTATATGGCTAATAAAGTGATCTTATCTTAACAAAAGCTTCCTCCTTATAAAAATCAGTGTTTGGAAAGCACAATATTTTATAAAGATAAAAAACATGTAAAAGACACTTTACAAAGACATCTGCAAAGTTTTGATGTTTTTGTTAACATCTGATACTATGAAAATCATATTACATGATCTTACATTAAAGTGTTAGGTCTGCTTTAGTCTCATCTGAAGTCTGGCCCCACTATCAGTGTGATCATGTGGGTCCAGTTTGCTGTGCAGAGCACACTCAGTGACAAGAACACATTGCCACAGACTGGCACCTAACACTGACAGGACTGTCCACTGTGCTCCAGATTCTGTTGCAGTGCAGTGGTCCATGTCCATCCCAGCTCAGGTGACCGGTACCAAAGGCCAAGCTGTGGTGTTGCCGTGCTCCTTCACTCACCCCCAGCAGGACACCTACACTGGAGGCATCAGGATCATCTGGAGTGTGGAGACTCTGAATGGACAAGTCATATTCCAGTGCCACGTCAGTAACAACACTGAGGGCTCTGCTGGCTGCGTAGACCCCAAAGCACCCAAGCGCTTTCGTCTTCATGGGGACCCCAGACTGAGAGACCTCTCACTGCACATTGAGGACCTTCAGCCCAGTGACAGCAGCACGTACTACTGCCGCGTGGAGCTGGACGCAGATAAAGACAAGTACGGAGATGTCAATGGGATAAAACTCCATGTGTTAGGTAAGCTGACACAAGGAGCTGAATCCGATTTGTGAAGTTTCGCTGGTGCCTTTACCAATATTCTTCATGTGATTATGCAAATGATAACAAAATGATTTTGTTACATTATCGGCATCCTGCCACCAGAGGGCACCCAAGCTGATAGTATGCACCTCATCCACTCTGGAGAGGCGTAGATTAATCGTACCTCGTTATCCCATCACCACGCCTCCCCTCCAGCCTACTTAAATCCTGCTCCCTGTTTCACCTTTGCTTTGTAGTGGTTTTGACCTTGAGAGCCAGATGTCTCCTCCTTTGTGATATCTTCCTGGGACTACTTCTAGGTTTTTTGGCTTACATTTTTGACTACGATTTCTGGATTTTGTCTTGGATGTCTGTTGCCTAGTTTTTCTTTCAGCTCTTGACCTTCTGCTAGACTTTAGACCTCGTCCTTGGATTTAGTTGTTTATTCAGTAGTTTGTGACATCTTACCTGCATAGGGTCCATCCCTTTGCAAACAGCTGCTTTGCAGAGTAACACATTTCAAATGATGCAGACATGTTCTTGAAGCTGATTGCTTGGGAACCTTCAATGAAGTTATAATTGAGCTGAAGGGGGCTCTTGTAGAATCTCCTGTGAAACTATTTAATATAAATATTTAGCTTTGGTTACCAAATTATTTTTGAAAAAAGGTGCATACTGCATTATAACACATACTGTATTGGGCTCCCTGCAACTGATATTGAAATTCTATGTCCTAGCAGTTTATTGATCTCCTGTAGTTATGCTATGTTTATAGCATCCTGATATACCTTAACATTATGAATTAACAGTTTGTTTTCAGCAGCTTACTCTGTGAACAGATCCAAGACCGTGAGACCCCAATAATCTCACCATGTAAGATGACTCAACATTAATTTAATGGTTATAGTTTTACAGTTGAAATAATAAGGTTCTGAACACTGAGACACCATGGTTTTAGTTCTAATCTTAAAGGCTGGAAAAGAGTAGCAAGAATATTTCCCTCACTTTATGGCTCGGAACAGATAACAACCACCTTCTCCTTATAAAAATCAGTGTTTGGAAAGCACAAAACTGTATAATGACAAAATAACATGTAAAATACACTTTAGGAAAATATCTGCATAGTTTTGTTGGTTTTGTTCATATCTGATCCTTTAAAAATTGTTTTGCATGATCTTACATCAAGGTGTTAGGTCTGCTTTAGTCTCATCTGAAGTCTGGCCCCACTATCAGTGTGATCATGTGGGTCCAGTGTGCTGTGCAAAGCACACTCAGTGACAAGAACACATTGCCACAGACTGGCACCTAACACTGACAGGACTGTCCACTGTGCTCCAGGCTCTGTTGCAGTGCAGTGGTCCATGTCCATCCCAGCTCAGGTGACCGGTACCAAAGGCCAGGCTGTGGTGTTGCCGTGCTCCTTCACTCACCCCCAGCAAGACACCTACACTGGAGGCATCAGGGTCATCTGGAGGGTGGTGTCTCTGAGTGGACAAGTCATATTCCAGTGCCATGTCAGTAACAGCACTGAGGGCAGCTCTGCTGGCTGCGTAGACCCCAAAGCCCCCAAGCGCTTTCATCTTCAAGGGGACCCCAGACTGAGAGACCTCTCACTGCACATTGAGGACCTTCAGCCCAGTGACAGCAGCACGTACTACTGCCGCGTGGAGCTGGACGCAGATAAAGACAAGTATGGAGATGTCAATGGGACAAAACTCCAAGTGTTAGGTAAGCTGATACAAGGAGCTGAATCCAATTTGTGAAGTTTATCTGGGGCCTTTACTAATATTCTTCATGTGATTATAAAGATGACAACAAAAGGGACTGATGTGAAACATTTCAAACGATGCAGACATGTTCTTAAAGCTGGTTGCTTGGGAACATTCAATGTAGTTATAAATGAGCTGAAGGGAGCTCTTGTAGAATCTCCTGTGAAACTATTCTGTGTAAATTGTCAGCTTCTGTTGCCAAATTCTTTATGTAAAACATGCTGTATACAGTATCATAAAGCTCCATGGAGCTCATATTAACATTCTACTGTATATCCTACAGTAGCAAATCATCAATATTATTAAGGTACTTTTACAGGGCCCTGGTATACCTGAACATCATCGCTAAGTAGTTTGTTTTCAGCAGTTTAGTCTAAAAACAGATCCAAGACAGTGAGAGCACAATACTCCCAATATATAAAGGCAACTCAGAAATTAACAGGTTATAGTTTTTCAGTTAAAATAATGAAGCTCCAAACTCTGAGAAACCAAGGTTTTAGTTCTGTTCCTTAAGGCTGGGGAAGAGTAACGATGATGTTTTCTGTTTTCACATTTTTGGGGGCAGAACAAGTTACAAAAGTCTTCTTCTTTTCCTGTCCACTATGCTCCAGGCTCTGTTGCAGTGCAGTGGTCCATGTCCATCCCAGCTCAGGTGACCGGTACCAAAGGCCAGGCTGTGGTGTTGCCGTGCTCCTTCACTCACCCCCAGCAGGACACCTACACTGGAGGCATCAGGGTCATCTGGAGGGTGGTGTCTCTGAGTGGACAAGTCATATTCCAGTGCCATGTCAGTAACAGCACTGAGGGCAGCTCTGCTGGCTGCGTAGACCCCAAAGCCCCCAAGCGCTTTCATCTTCAAGGGGACCCCAGACTGAGAGACCTCTCACTGCACATTGAGGACCTTCAGCCCAGTGACAGCAGCACGTACTACTGCCGGGTGGAGCTGGACGCAGACCAAGACAAGTACGGAGATGTCAATGGGACAAAACTCCAAGTGTTAGGTAAGCTGACACAAGGAGCTTGTGAAGCTTTGCTTGTGCCTTTATGAATATTTCTCCATGTGATTATGTTGATGACAACAAAAGAGATTGATATGAAGCATTTCAAATGATGCAGACATGTTCTTGAAGCTGATTGCTTGGGAACCTTCCATAAAGCTATAAATGAACTGAAATGGGCTCTTGTAGAATCTCCGGTGAAACTATTCTGTGTAAATACATAGCTTTGGTTATCAAATTATTTTTTAAAAGAAAATGCCTCTTATAGTATCATAAAGCTTGCCAGGCTCCTTGGAGGTGACATTGATATTGATCTTGGCTCTCGCAGAATCTCATTAGTGCTGTTGTAATAGAAGATAAAATGCCATAGAGGACCAATACGTTAACATTACCTTTTGTGTGTTTGGTTTGTTCTTAACCTGTTGTGATCTTTTTGCATTTGTCAGAGACTGCTTCTGTGTTAAATGTATCCTGGGAGACTGAGTCTGGCACAAACAAGCTGGTTTGTACTGCACAGGGTCTGCCCTTACCGCGTGTCAGCTGGCTGGAGGCTGGAGGGGATCCCATCATTCTCAACACCTCTCTGGCTAGCTATCCTGATCAGCATGTGTCGACAGCAACTCTTTTGGTGCCCAGGCCCAACAAACGCTATGTATGCTTAGTGGAAAATGAGCTGGGGAGGTCAGTGTGGATCTCTGCACCACTTGTTGGCCAGCCTGATTTCTCCCTGGCCCTTCTTCTGCTGCTCCTTCTAGGGATCAAACTGCTACTCCTCCTGGGAATAATCATGATGGGAATAGTCATGATGAAGAGGTACGTTTCTCCAATATCCAAGTGTCTGTACGTTCCTTCATTTTCATTTCCTTGTCTCCATCATTCACGTGGAGGGTTCTTATGTCTATAAAGTTTTGTAACCCCAATGAGGCCTCCTCTGGTGGACTGTGAATTTCACTGTGGGTTTTGTTTAATTTGCAGTAATATTAATTTGCAGTAATCCAGAGTAAATCTCTGGATTGCCCATTAAGAGCATCCAGTATGTAATGAAATCCAATAATTGCAGGATTCCTGAGGCAAGGCAAACCTTAATTTTTAAAAATTTGGATATGATGTGTATATTTTATATGTTCTAAGAACTTAAGGTATTGTCCAGGGTGACATATTTCTCTTAGTCATTTTATTTTCTGGAACAAAAGTGTATAAGATTTTCTGGCCAGCTATGTCCGTGCCTAAAAGACATTACTAACATATCTCAGTGGTAGCTTTTTCCTTATATTGATGCTGTCTGAGTTTGCAGTCTCCTAGCTTTTCTGTTCAGTTTTTTTCTGATACAGTGGATCCTTATTAATGTCACAATTGAATGTTGTACAGTATGCTACTGTGGAACAGCACAGCATATGATTCTAACTTTTAAAGTATAGGATTGTGATCAGATGTTTTCTGAAAAAAAAATGTCCTGGAAGAAAATAAACAGCAGATTACATGTGAAAATTAGAACACATGGAGTATAAAGTGCAAAGGAATTTAAGATATACTGCTTCTTGTCATGACATCTTATCCTTTTTTCTCTAACCCATATTTAAGAATAATTATATTAACTCCCCTTTACAAATAAATAAAATGCCAAACAAGGCTTTAACTTGTTAGAATAGTGCTACCGTTGTCAATTTTGTCATGTGAATGGAGAAGTAAAAGAAGTTCTGATTACAATTACCACATTTCCTTTTATTTTGTGCTGTTCCTCTACAGGGTTCAACAAGAGAAGACTGCTTGAGGGAGAAAACCCAAACTGGGTTTCCTCACAACACACTTTGACCACTCCACCACAATTCTGCATAACGGATTATGATTTCCATTAACCTGAGGTTATATTACATATTACATTTAATTAACTTGTGTACAAAAGCACACAGAAGTAGTCTGTGTGTTTACATTTAATACATATTGTATTAGAGCACTTTAAAACTTGTTTTTATTTAGTTTATACTGCTTTAGTGCTATATATGTGCATTTTACCAGTTACTGCAAAACTGAGTGCAGTGTGACTGCTTTTTTTATATAAAATGAAATGTTTGCTGGAGAAGCTAAGACTCTGACCTATCTCTGACTTTTGCCCATATTCTGCATTTTCTTCACTGCTATCCAAAAAGTTCACAAGATTCTAAAAATGTATTATGAAGTCCTTATAGATATTATTGTAAAAAGTATTTTCATAATTACTTTTTATTTTGTAGATGCCTAAGCATATATTAATAAAGCATTCTTATTTTATTCTGATTAATACCGTGCCATTGGAAAATCTAAAATTGCATACAGTATATATTGTATATGAATATTATAATGTATTTTTCAGTTTTCATCTTACTGGGGAATGAATGCATCACTTATGCATCTGAGCTTAAAGAACATCACCACAGTGCATTTACAGTATGTGACAAGTTCCCAACTTATATTGTACAGTATATTCAAACATATATATATATATGTATACTGTACAGACACAAACTGTATATAGATTGATGAAAGTTCTCCTGACCTTTAACTTGGACATATAATGCTGATGGAACATTCAAGGAAGATGATGGAAGATTCAAGGATGAAAGAAATGCTGCCAGTGGAATACATCAACAATGAACATTTTCATTGATGAGGGACCTGAAAGAATGTGTTACTTGCAGCCGAGCAACAGATAAAAAGATGATCTGTTCTAAGCAAAGCCATTTCTGATTTTGAGCTATGTGAATGAGCCGGTGCTGGAAACTTTGAGAAAGCGTGTGTGAGTCAGGAGCAGCTGTAAGCAGTGGCAATGAGATTCTCAGAGCAGTGTGTGCCTGACAGACAGCAAGATCACCATGGAATATGAGCCTCTGGCTGTTCTCATTCTTTTGCATCTCCACTGCATTGGTGAGTGACCCTGATACAGGCTGCACAACCTTCAAGTATGATATCGGTCCAGGATATCTCATGCAGCACTTATATCATTGAACATAAAAATATAGTAAATTCATATTTTCTAAAAATGTGCTCCATTAAATGGTTGAGGTACTTCTGACAAAAGCTGATGTATGTGTGTCAAGGAATCTTTCTTTTTCTGTACATACCTCTATTTGCTTAGTTATTTATCAAAAGAAACCAAACAGCTGACTGGATGCTCTTCAAATAGATATCCTGGTTGGTTTCATGAGCAGTTTCTGAACTGAACTGGAATAACTTTCTGAAGTAGAGTAGTTCAGTTCACACTCAAATTAAAGGTGAAATATGAAGCTTGATGATGAAGATATACACTATACAAGCCAAGAGTAGAATATTCTTGTGAAGTACATTGATAGACTTATGGAAAATAACAATGTCAAGTTGGACTTGTATCACTTTGGCAACTGTGAAATTACCTGTAAAATGGCATGGTTATGTTGATAATGAAAAAAGCTTTTTCAGTATTGTAAGTTTACATTTCCAGAATTTTGTCCTTAGTTCTTTCATAAATATATTTGATCATGATGTCAAGAGACATCCAAACTACCTGCAAAGCAGGGTTGAAAGTGGTGAATATTTAATTTCTAGACAGTTTTGTGATTGTTCAACATTCTTGCATGAGATATCACTATTTAAAAGAAATCAATTGTGGATATCTTTTCGCATCGTGGAAAACATGGAGAAAGACCATCTTGAAAATACAGACCAATAATAGCATTATAAATAAAATGCCTGAATGCGAAATTAAATTAGTTCTCTGCAGGGAGGTACATTTTTATACTGAAGCGCATGCTGCTTTTTATTGTTACACTACTATGATTATGAACATATGCATAAAAGATCTTCATATGCCTCACAAAATTAAACCAGGAAGAGACAATGTATAGGAGAAGAAAAAGTTTTGAAGATTTGCTCCAGTAAATAGAGTAAGCATTTTGTCTTTGAAATCTCTTCCTGTTAAGACAAATGACATGGAACTCAGTTTCAGAAAGGCTAATTTTCCACAGACAAAAACGTCTATAATAATTATGAGGGATTCAGTTCCAGAGGTGGCCACACAAGCTCAGGCCAGGACATTACTTCCAACATGCTTCAGAATTTGTGAGAGAAATAAGTTGTTAGGGGGGTTTTGAAAAAGTTTTAATATATCTGAGACCAATACAAATCCAAACGAAAGGGTAATGTAAACTGATGTAAAGGATAAATTGTGGAGAAATCTGTGGCCTGTTCATGTGTAGCCACCTCTGGAAGTGCCTCAGATGTCTTAAATGATGATGAAACTAATGTTGGAGAAGCAGAATTAATTCTTACTTTTTATTGTTCATTGTTTTCTAACATTAAGGTGAACTCCAACATTCTCTGTGTCTAGAATCTTTGTAATTGCCATTTTGCTTATAAAAAAGCAACTAATGATTACCACAAATCAATTTTCTTGTATTGTAATGGTCCTGGGTGAGAGACCAAGGAGGATATACATTAACAATTAAAGACTGAATTCATCCATTACCTTTGATAACAGTTTACCTGAGTTTGCCATCTTTCCCCTGCTGGTAGGTGCCCATGACAGTGGCTGGTCCATGAAGGTGCCCTCAGAGGTGAGGGCAATAGAAGGGCACCCTGTGGTACTGCCCTGCACTTTTACCCACCCTCACCACACTCCTCATGCTACCATCTTGGCAATCTGGAAGATGGGCCACAGCTTCAGTGGCCCAGTGGTCTTCCAGTGTGTCAGCCACAATGGCAGCAACACCTGCAAACCTGAGCCGGGTCAGGACCCTCACTACCGTCTGGAGGGGAACCCAAGAGAGCACGACCTCTCTCTGCGGATCAACAGTGCTACCTTGAAGGACAGCGCTCGCTATTTTTGCCGTGTTGAGCTGACTGGTCACCTAGGAGCCAGTTTTGAGAACAGGATGGGCACACAGCTGTATGTGGAAGGTACTGAGAGAGTGCTTACTTCTTTTCTTGTGGTGGTGCAGTGTTAGCATTGCTACCTTGCAGTGCTGGGCCCTGGGTTCAGTTCCAGAACCGGGGTGCTTTCTGCATTCTGCATAGAACTGTATGTTCTCCCCATGCTTGCATGGGTTTTCACTGGGTGTTCTGGTTTCCTTCCACAATCCAGAAACCTACAAGTAGGTTAATGGGCTTCCGGGAAAATCGGCCCTGGTGTGAGCATACAGTATGTTTGTCTGTGTGTCTGCCCTGCAACTGACTGGTGTCCTGTCCAGTGTGTCCCCTACCTTGACCCCTGTGCTTTCTGGGATGGGCTCCAGCTATCCCCGATGAATTGGAAGACATGGTTCCAATGGAAAATGGATGAATGGATAATATTAATAATGTAGTAATAATGAATTTTCATCCAAAATAATGCATGTTTGTGAGCTAAGTTCCATGAAAAGCTAAATTTATTTAGGTAGTTTGTTAGCTAAAAAAAATGTAAGTTGGATTAAAAGTTGTGTTGGAAGACAATATAAGCACGCATAATATATATGTTATGTAAAAATTATTTGTGAAATTATTCTAGTGTTGTAATACACAGATGAGATAGCAATGTATTATGACTAAAGATGTTTGAGCAGGGAGCTGTGTAGTATGTGTCTGAACTTCCCATTTGCTACACACAGCGCCACCGCGGATCCTAGAGCTGTCAGCAGATGGCAGCGCTGAGACGGGATACAATGCCATGTGTCGTGCCCAGGGGTCCCCCTTGCCCGTGATCTCCTGGAGCCGGCCAACAGACAGGCATGTGCAGCTGGAAGAGCAGCCCGCCCCAGCACGCGCCCATGGGCAGCACCAGACGATTCAGGAGCTGAGGAACATCACCAAGGGGGGGCCCTTCACCTGCTCTGCCTCCAATCCCCTGGGGAAAGACCACGGCACCCTCTACCTGCTGCCCTTCCGCCCCTCTCAGAGCCTGTCTCATACCCCCCCTGTCCTGCTGTTGCTCCTGTCCCTCTCACTAGGGGCAAAAGTGCTCCTGCTGCTGGGAGGGGGTGTCTGGCTACTCAGACAAGATGGGGTCTACTGTACTACCAGTCAGTCCTGTTAACCCATCCTCTATCACAAATAGACAGTTAGTCCTCATATCACAGATTGTTCTGTAGTCATTTTGGCTGACCACAGACAGGACAACTCATCTGTCTATAATACTGATATAATTTGGGCTATCTGTCCATAATCAATTTAGTTCATTCTTAGGTCATTCTTCAGTGGTTTTTCTGCAAGCATATAGTACCAAGGCTATTAGTGACACCCTATGCTATTTCTTCTTCAGTCAACAAGTCTTCAGATTTATTTCCTTTAAGGTTAATATACTGTAGATAAAAACATTTTCTCTATAGAAAGAGATTGCCTAAGAAATGGTAGATGTGGCATTTGCATTATTTAGGAATGATACATACAATATAACAGTTACAGTTTCATGCAAGAAGTATGAAAGCAAGAGTTGAGGGACTAAGAGAAAAAAGAAAGGTAGTGTGACTTTGAGAATGCAGCTGTGTGACAGAGAGGGAGGCAGAGATGATCAGAATGAAGAGAATAAGTGGAAAGTTATTTATTAGATGATTAGGAAAAGGGGAACAGAGCAAAAGTACATATGATTTTCAAACTTTTCTTCAGAATGAAAATGGGCTTGATTTTCCGAAAGAAGTTGTAGAATTTCAAAGAGGACAAATTGACTGGTATGTCAAAAATAAATCTGTAAATTTAGAAAAGAAAGTAAAGGGTTTGTTATTTGAAATTGTCTTGTTTTTCACCAAAGAAACCACAGAAGTCAGCTGGAATCCATATTTTATAGAGACGTGAGGCTCACACCTATTCTACTGTACATCTCTCTAAGATGAAGGGGAAAGTCAGTTTCATCATCGTTCTTAAAAAACATAATGAAATACGAAATTATGTCCCTATTTTGCAGCCAGGCCTCAGAAGTTAAGAATGATAAGGTTGTGTCAGCACTAGGATGGGAGACAGTGCACCTCCTTAAGGGTCTTCAGAAGAGACAATAAATTGAGGTTCTGTCTGCTTGTTCATAAAAATGTAAAATAGGTGGAAATTACTTTCTACTTTCATAACAATTTCCATGATTTTTTAAACTGCACCAATGTACAATTTCAACTGTAAATGTAAAACTATAGTATTTTGAAGTGTAAATTTGAAGTGTCCTCACCTCAGAATCTCTTTACCTGAAAAGATTAAACCATCTTTTTATTTGCAGTAGGTAGTCCATAGTGCTGTGGAAGAATGTTTTTTTATTTGTTTTTACCACCACATATACAGTTTTTGTATTTGTGTGTGGGCATACAAAACCATCGACAGAACAGTGTATATTAAAGGTGTCTCATGTTGCTTTGGAGCTGCTTTTAAAATAACAAATGAGTTGTCTTCACATGACAGTGACCAATTCCTTTCTTTCGTCTTTTGGAGAAGCAACTGTGTTTGTTCTGCGTCACTCCTTCCCTACTTACTGAATCGCTCACATCTCCAAAATCCAGCTACCTTTTACTCTCCACAGTCTTCAGGCATCTGGAGTCTCTCACAATAAATTCTTATAAAGTAGAGAATGTATTTAACTAACCAGCTGAAAACACATTCTTAGCTACAATGACAACCTGACCAAGAAATCTACATTATTCGTGAAAGACCACCAAGTTGAGCTCTCTTAGTCATTAAAGCTCCTGCCAAACAAGCCAAAATAAGCAAATTTCGTCCAAAATCACTAGCGTCTCCTCTTGCAGGCAAGCCAACTATATTTATAGCTAACCAGGACAAACCAGAATTTTAGACATGACCCAAAGCATGCTGTGATGTTATCTGAGTAATCAATACATGAGCCACACCTTTGTGGAAGCCCTTGCTTTCTATGTACTTGGTAACTTTTATTAACCGGGTGCTTCCATTTTTGTCTTACTTGTTCATTTATTGTGTCTTAAGTGTGTATTCATCTGCTTTGAGGAAAAGATATTTAAAAGTCCAAAGAATGAAATTTGTATTACCCATCGCCTTCACAGCTTACACACAGGCTGATTTTTCTCTCTCATGCAAAACATTTCAGATTTTAAATAAAAATATGATTAACACCAATAATATACGCAGACAGTGATATTCGAAACTTGGTGACATTCTGGGACCTCATTTCCTTTCCTGGTCAAGGTGACCACAAGCAGGAGACCACCTGTCCTCATAGGGCATCTGCAACAGGTTTCTTAAGTGTGAATGTGACATTTATGCCCTACAAACCACATCTGAGCCTGCTGAACATTGGTGGAATATACTGGCATAACAAAGTGGGGCTTAGGACCAAGAATTCAGTGAATGGGCACTAGCATCCCAGGTTCTACAAGAAGTATGGGACAGAATCCCACCAGAAAGCATATGTTACAGATACACAGCTTCTACTGCTTCCAGTGGTGACCACACACTCATGCGAATAACCCATGACTTCACAGCAGACTTCTTGCAATATACACATTGTTAAAACTGGTCTATCAACATCTGGACCAACCACGGACCTTTGTAGGGATTATATTTGCTGACTATTCCTCTGCTTTCAACACAATACAACCACCGTTGCTTGCACAGAAACTCTCAAAGCACTTCAGTCTGAATGAGAACTTGATAAGGTGGGTGCTAGACTTCCTAACAGGTCAAATTGGGGAAGTGCTTATCTGACATTCACTATATGTCAACTGGATCACCACAGGGCTGTGTCTTGTTCCCTCTGCTGTACATTTTGTACACCAATGATTGCATAAGCAAACGCACAGATAGACACCTCATTAAGTTTGCTGATGACACAGCTCTGGTCAGTTTATTAAAGAACACAGAATACCATCATGGGCCCATCCTTAATGATTTTACTAACAGGTGCAACGAGTCCTCCCTAAAGTTAAATGTTTCAAAAACAAAGGAACTGGTTATTGATTTTAGGAAAAATACCACATCCCCTCAACCCACTATAATTGATGGTCAGCCTGTTGAAATTGTCGATGACTAAAAGTACTGGTCATTGACAATAAACTAAAATGGAACAAACGCTGTGACACGATCTATAAAAAAGGCCAGCAGAGACTCTTCTTTCTTAGAAAACTCAGGTACTTTAAGGTGGATAAAACTATTCTTACACTTTTCTACAAATCATTTATTGAAAGTGTCTTAACATACTGCTTCACATGTTGGTTTGGCAACATAAGTACCGGTAACTGTAATAGGCTGGGTGGGTAAATTAGTGAATATAAGTGGCAAAATAATTCAGAATTATCAACTTAAGTATCCTTTACAAAGAGAGGGTGACTAAGAAAGCCAAAAGCATCATGGAATGTGTGTCTCACCCCCTCCATTGCGAATTCACACTTCTCCCATCTGGGAGACGCCTCTGTGCACCCAGGTGTAAAACCAACAGACTCAGGAAATCTTTCATACCCACTGCAATCACACTCTTAAACAATGCAAAGTAACTGCCTTGTCTCTTGTCTCTTTCTCCTGTAACATGTCAGTGCCTCTGCCACAAAAACATTGTAATTTCCCTGAAAACTTTATTAATTGCATTGATGCATCCATGTGACAAGTTACAACATTAATATGTTTTATTGGAAATATCTCTGCTAATAAAATACTCAGAAGTTTTTCATAATTCTTCTTTTAATCCAGTGAAAAAATAAGTGTTCACCTGAGTTTGTATTTATATAATTTATTGCATCACTTGAATTAACTTAAAACATTCTTATAAATTCCTTCTTCTCTGTTCAACATATAAAAATAAGGCAGAAGACAAATTTCATCCGTCTACACTTTTAACTCGTCCATTTAAACTTGTAAATGGGAAAGTAGTCCATGAAGATCTAAGGTACACAGAGACAGATCTTCTGCTTCTCAAACAAAACATGTAATATTTCCTTCGAAGTTCAGATGCCCACTAATTCAAGTTCCTGCTGATCTTTGTCCTCGCTATCGACATATCCTTCCTCTAGAGGAACTGGTGAAGATTTCCTCCCATGAACCTCTTTGGCTAGGAACTTGGCGTCTTCAGGATAGTTGTCCGGATGCCCTCATTCGTGGTGAGTGCCCCTCCAACTTGGCGCTTTCCCCGACACCTCGCTGCGCCGCCCCCGAGCTCCCGAGGAGGGTCGACCCCCTTTCCCTCTGCCGCTGCCCCCGCCTCTCTTCCTGCGCGGCTCCTGCGCAGCCCCCTCCTCTCTTGCGGCCTGGGCCCACAGGGTGTCAAAGCAGCCGGGCGGCTGGTACCCTGCCTGGGTCGCGTCCAGGGGGTCTTTGGAGAGCAGGACCCAGACGGCGGGAACGTTCTTGTGCACGGTGAGGCCGTCCAGGCCCGCTGCCGGTTCCAGCGGCTCCCACAGCTCCTGCGTGCGGCTGTAGAGCAGCCGCGTGACCTGGTGCAGCCCGCGCACGCGCCGCTTCAGGATTTCCACACAGGTGATGGTCTTGGCCACGCTCTTGCCCGAGCCGGTGAACACAATGTGCCGCGTGGCCTCGCTCTCCATGCGCCCCACCGCGAAGCCCATCAGGTTGCGGATCTTGCTGCCATCCTTGACCTTCATCTCAGGTGTGCCGGCGGGCAGCCCAGGGAAGGGACAGGGGCAGGGCTGCTCCATCGTCTTCGCTTTGCGGTAATTCTCCATGCCTGGGCGGCCTCACAACTGCACAGACAATAAAGGAGCAGGGCTGTCAGTGCCTTTCCTTTTCAGCACAATTATATTCACAATGATCTATTATTGGAGACCATCACTGTTTCTTGCTTTCAGGAAGGTCTTGCATGCTTATGTTCCCAATTAGAACATCTGATCCTCCTTTTCCGAAATTCATCCTTGTTGTAACAAATTAATTTTCTCTATTAATATGGAATAAAGCTACTGAAGACACTAAATTGTACGCAGGACATATGTGAAAAGTTTAGGGAAGGATCAAAAACGGCAGTAAAAACTCTGTGAAAGTTGGGAGTGTTGTTTCTGACCCATTTGCTTTTCTCCCTTCCTTGATCTTTAAACTTCCACTGTCGTCTGTGCTAGAGCAAAGCTGAAACACGTGCAGCGTAACAGTTAAATATAAAGCAAAATTTCCCATGTTTAAAACCTAACTTAATAGCAAAACAGAATTTAGATAGTAGCTTAGATATTTAAAGGCTAGTGAAGAATTAGAAATGTCTGCGTTTTTAATCATCCAGAAGAACCCAAACAGCAGTAAATATAGGTGTGGACCAACTTCAACCGCAACTGAATGCAGCCCAACCTGGGTGAAGTGTGGCAGCCATTACTTCACTATCTGAAATAATAATAATAATAATAATTGCTTACACTTATATAGCGCTTTTCTGGACACTCCACTCAAAGCGCTTTACAGGTAATGGGGACTCCCCTCCACCACCACCAATGTGCAGCATCCACCTGGATGATGCGACGGCAGCCATAGTGCGCCAGAACGCTCACCACACATCAGCTATCAGTGGGGAGGAGAGCAGAGTAAATGTAGCCAATTAAGGAGGACATTTAAACAGACCAGATAGTGCAACTCCCGAGTGAAATTTAACCAGGACACTAGGGTAACACTCCTATTTTTACCAGTAGTGCCATTACATAAAGACCAAATAGTACAGACAACGTTTTTGGCACTCATTGCAAAATTTGTTAAAGAAGTTATTTTCATCATGACGGTCATATCAACAACTCTTATTTCACAGATCTACACTCTTGACTAAAAGCACTGTTAAGTTGCAATTCAATAACTGAACACCCTTTTTCGTGTTTCACTCTTAGTTATTACTTTTAACTCAAATTTGTATCTATTTTGGTCAAGGTATTTAAAAGATACAGCAGTGTCAAAAAACAGTATGTGTATCACCTCGTTTGATTAAAGCAATATAACATTCAAGTGATGCTATGTACACGATAGGTGTGTATATTTATTAAGAGTAAACACATTTATTATTGAGTTGACGTGCATATCGGACTATAACAATAATATTAATAGTGAATGAATTAAGTGTTTGGATAAAGCGTTTAACATGACATAAAGGAGTGGAGCGTTTATTCGGTAAGTGCATTTCTTTTTTTCCATGTCCGCAACAGTCACGCGGTAAGTGTGAAACTAGAAGTGCACAAAATACAGATCCCCTTTGTGGACAACTGGCATCCGTACAATATATTTTTTAATAAAACAAAATTAAGTGACTGCAGTGGGCGTCACCTAGAGGGCAACAGAGATATGCGGAGCATTTCATTTCATAACTTATTTAGTCGTGTGTTGTGCTGATATAAAATAACGCAGCACGACCCTAAGGTCGCAACACTTTTCTGTAACTAATTGTTCAGCTATAAATTACAGATCTATCCCTCACTACTGATACAATAGCCTGCAGCCCAGTCTGATGTTCGGAACAAGATTATTGAAGCACTTAAAGCGCGTAAAAAGTACAGCAATCAAATCACACTTTGGACTTATTGTACTGGAGATGTAGATTTATACTCACACAGGCAGGGATCCTCGCTGTAGTTAAAAAAAACACAAAAAATAGTACTTTTTTTACTGTCATTTAATTCGAACAGCACACTACAGTAAGGCTCATCACCATTGCCGAAAAATACTTTGTTAAGCGTCAAGCAGTAACAGCTGCTGTAAAGCGTTGGAAAATACCAACGTTGCTGCTGGGAATTGTAGTTCGCACCCCTTTCCGTCGCGGCGCAGGTGTTGGTGTTCGGGCGTTTACTACTAAGTGGTTACTCAGTTCTTGTGAATACTGTGCCTGCTGCTCTTCCCGTCTGCTAAACTCTAAATTTTCAGCGCTAATTTAAATGGTCTGTTTGCTTCTTTCGACTACTCAATCTCGAGTTTCCAAACACCACACTTCATGGGTAGTGTGTCCCTCATCTGCATTATAGGAGTTAAGGCTTTCAACTTCCTTACCCTTATTTCTGTTTAAACTGCTCTTAATATTTAATCAACTACTAAGGAACTGATTCGTGTGAGGATGGCATTGCATCATACACCTCCACAATGAACTTTTTTTCTTTTCTGCTAAGGTCATATTGGTTGCATTTCAATACAAAAGCATTAAAAAAATCCTTACATTTGTTTAGCACTCTTCTGGCCACTCCACTCAAAGCGCTTTACAGGTAGGGACTCCCCTCCACCACCACCAATCCACCTGCATAATGTGATGGCAGCCACAGTGCACCAGTCCACCCATCACACATCAGCTATCAGTGGGGAGGTGAACAAAGTGATGAAGCAAATTCATTGATGGGGATTATTAGGAGGACATGATTGGTAAAGGTCAATGAGAAATTTGGCCAGGATGCCAGGGTAAGCAGGGTAACACTCTTACTCTTTTTGAGAAGCGCACTGGGATTTTTAATGACCACAGAGGTCAGGACATCGGTTTTACGTCTCATCCAAAAGACAGCACCTTTTTAAATTAAATTAGGCTCTTTTATGAGTCTTACTCAACAATAAACATGACAAACAAGAAACATTTGATAACCAATTATCTTCATACATTTACACCTTCATCAAAATACAATTTCAATATTACTATATAATAATTTTGGAGGTACACCAGTTATGGAAGACTGACTGGAGTACACAAGTGGAAATGGAAACATTTTCTATTGAAAACAGAAAGTGCCTTTTTACACACAAATATTCTAGGGCTTTAGAACAAGCTTCCCAACCATGTGGAAACTGATGTGGGATGCTTCACAAATGAGAAGTCAATAACCTTACTATTACTATTTACCAAATGAGTAAGATTAACCAATTTGTCTTTAACTTTTTTATATTTTGACAAATTAGGAAACTCTTATTAAATTAGGATAATTAACTGTGTGTGGCATAAATGAGAATACCAATTACTCATCTCTTTAGATAGTGAAAGAAAACAAAAACGGCATGTGTAGTTTAATAATTTAAGTTTATTGTGTTCTTTTTATAAACACAGGTATCTCTCATTTCTTGTAGAGACCCTTTTTTCATTTTAATATTTCAAAACTGTAACATTACAGAACATGGAAGAAAGTAAGCTCCTATGTGACTGTAAAGTGTTGATAAGGACTAACAAGCACTGAAGGTCCAGAGCAGAAGTTGGAGGTTTTGGTGGCAGACAATGCGATTACTTCATGAGCCCTCCATGAAAATCACCTGGTCCACAAACCCTCTCTATGCCCCATGGAGACCATGGGAAACATAACATTTGGATAGGCTCTGCAAAAACAACCTACACCTTATATCGTAAGTAGCGTGATATTCACTTTGTGCCAGTAGGATAAATGGGATGGAAGTTATAACCTTAAAGTATTTGGTACTACCAGTGCGTTCCAAGTTGGATATTGTATGTTTGTTTAAACACTGCAGCTGCAATGTCTATAATGTCAAAGGGTTCTTTAAGTCAATCCATCTTGGATACACTGTGTAGGGAAGAGGGGTTTCTGGGACTTCTGAGTTACAGGAAGGGAGGGAGAAGGGTGATCTGAGGCATGTGGTGAAACAGGTAAGAGATTCCATTGGCGATCCATCTCTCCTCTGAAGTCAGGGTGTGTCTGGCATCTTCCAGGCCAAGGACTTCACTCCACTACTGGCTTGACCTGACTGGCATTTTCAAGCTGCCTCAACATCTCGTCCCATTGAGAAAATTGTTTAGACAGCAGGAACATCTGGCATGAAGTCAAGGAGCATAACTGTGGACCAGTATGTCTTAGTTATATTATATGTAGGGCTATGGAAATGACAACTGGAACATCTAAATGGAAATGGGATTCTAGTTGGCAGTCAGCATGGATTTAGAATAGCCTGCTTAATTAGTTAGTTCTCTGAACAAGCAACAACAGTAAAAAATCCAGAGCACACAATCTGGTATATTAAGATTTTCAGTAGGCTACTGATACAGTTCGTCATAAAAGACTAATCCTAAAATTCCGGGTATTTAAGATTATATATGTCTGGATTTAAAACTGGAAAATGGATATAAAAAAGAGCATCAGATAAAAGGGTAAATACAGTGGGAGGATGGAACTAGTTGAGTGCCACAATGGTCTGTAACAAGAACACTGTTCTTCCTTTATATCAATGATCTACGATAAATCGTTTAAAATGCCTTACACTTACTACACTTATCATTAAGGTTAACCACATAACTGATGTGTTATGAATTATTACAACACAACTGGAATGTACTGGCGATTTGTATTATCCAAAGAAATTCACTGTTTTCCTATTCTTGTTTCCCATTCGTCAATTAACAGAAACTGAAAGTTGGCTTAGTCTGCTTCACATCTGGCTGACTTGCAGATGTTAATACAAAATGCGCACCACACTGTTGATACACATTTTCCATGTGATGACAATTTGAGACATAAAGTAGTAGGACTAGCAGCAGTAGTGTCAGAAGGATACCATCTTGTTGTAATCTTCAAACTGCTTCTTCACTTCCTCAGATAGAGTTTCACACTGGTCCTGCGGAGAAGAAAAAAACGACTGAGGTTTTGAGGTAAAACAAATGATATTCCAGGATTACCAAAGAGAAGGGATTTAATTTTGTAGTAGGAATGTTGAAAACAGTAATTTTAATATTACTTTAATTCCAAAAGACAGTAAAATTCACTCAGATTATTATTGCCCACTGTACACCACTAGAGGGCCCTCTAGCCAGCCCCTCTCTCATTAGTTCAGCGTGAGAATGTATATCAGCACCACCTGGGTCTTCATTAGAAACCCTATATAACATTCGCACACAATCTCCCTGTGTTTGCATCAGAGCCACGGCACCAGTCGCCAGACTGCGGACGTCCGTTTCCACTCTCTTATGGAGATCTCAACCATCATGTCGAAATTCGTACACTTTTATCTTTGCTTGAAGGCTACAAGAACGCCACTTAGTGTACACGTCGGCTCTCTTGGCTAGAGGTATCGACCAGAGACCAGAGAAAAGGCAGCCACAAAACCCACACTGTTAAACACCTAAACCATTTACAATCTACAGTAGCAAGTGTTTCCTTTTCCTGGCAGGACTGCTGCCCTTAAGGCTATGAGTACACTTAAATTTTTTTAATAATTGACACTACAGTGGAAAGTGATGAAAGTACTGACTTTATACTGACAAAATGGGCGATAACTGTTTCTATGCAGCATTCAAAGGGATCTCTGACCTTAACCATGATGCCGCTGCAGCTACTACTAAATTCTGGAGGCTTTCGCTGCAAAGAGCATAATGTTACTATGGATTTGGCTTTGTTGAATTTTATTTCAATTAACGCTTATTGATGCAAAGCAATGTGACCCTTGTGTTTTCTGGGATCAATTATTTATGACCAGTATGGTATGACTTTGCTCTATTCAATTCTATTATAATTACACCATATCATTTTCAGAAGTATTTTAAGCAAGACAATCTATAATTTATGCTCTTACTGCATATGGTGTTGCTGTTCCGTTATCATTGTGTGTTAACACATCTGGAGGATACTGTATAGAATAAATGCGTGTGCATGAATACACAGAGAAAAATACATTTAATCTTCAAGCCTTTATCGATTGGCCACCCCAATATTTTTACACAAATTTGTCATTGGCTTTATTTCACCTTACCCTTGAAAATGAATAAATTCATCTTGCTGTCTTACAAGAAGTATTAGATATGTAAGCAATTTTATCTGGTTAATTGCCCTGTGAAGGTTAGACTATCACTGAAAAGGAATTGAGTGAGAAATAGTTCATTTTGCCTTTGAAAAGCAATCATGATAGTTCGTGAATGAAGACACACTGTATCTAAGTTAAATACAAAAAACTTTAAATACTTTCTTCATAGGGGTAATGTGAGCCTATTCTTTCCACTTTCCTAAGAAAGAGGATTACCTGCTGTTGAACCACTTTATTACAGAGAAAGAAATCAGAGCCCAGATTGATAGACAGCAAGAGAGAGATAGAGTTAGCGGCAAGGAGCTCATACCTGCTGTTTGATGTGTATCTGTGACAGGCGTTGCAGCTTGGTGGCGTGGTCAGGGACAGCTGTGTAGAACACAGGCATGTTACAGAACACTCCCAGAGGGGACAACACAGGCAACAGTGACAGAGCAACCTCTCAGAAACCAGCCAGGGTAAGATCCACAAAGACCTCTTACAAAACACATGGGGTTCTCCTCTAACACTGTACAAAGCAAGAAGTGGTACAGTATTTCCACATTTGAGAGATTATAATAATAATAATTAATAATTGCTTACATTTATATAGCAGCTTTCTGGACACTCCACTCAAAGCACTTTACAGGTAATGGGGACTCCCCTCCACCACCACCAATGTGCAGCCCCACCTGGATGATGCAATGGCAGCCATAGTGCGCCAGGACGCTCACCACACATCAGCTATCAGTGGGGAGGAGAGCAGAGTAATGAAGCCAATTCATAGGTGGGGATTATTAGGAGGCCATGATTGGTAAGGGCCAATGGAAAATTTGGCCAGGACACCGGAGTTACACCCGTTCTCTTTTCGAGAAAAGCGCTGTGATTTTTAATGACCACAGAGAGTCAGGGCCTCGTTTTTACATCTCATCCGAAGGACGGTGCCCGTTTACAGTATAGTGTCCTCATCACTATACTGGACTATTAGGATTCAGCATTAGACTGCAGGGTTAACGTCCCCTGCTGGCCCCACTAACACCTCTTCCAGCAGCAACCTTTTCCTAGGAGGTCTCCCATCCAGGTACTAACCAGGCTCACACCTGCTTAGCTTCACTGGGTTGCCAGTTGTGAGTTGCAGGGTGATATGGCTGCTGAGATAAGAAAAAGTCTCATACCTATTATTATGTACAAATAATGTACAATTTCATGTTATACATTAGGCACAATATTGTTACATTTAAAGCATTTAATTTAAGCCGCTACTGTCAAAAGTTACGAAGAGAGAGATCCCACCAGGGACAGCTATACAAACGGAGTGTAAAATCAGAACTTCAGAGTGTGAGCATAAAATTAGAGGTGCAGAATGTGCAGTAAAACATGTACTTCATCTTGCATTTGCAATCTACTTTGTGGAGCAGAAGTAGGTAGGTTTTACAGCTGGTTTTGTTTTGCTATACTGACCTTTGATGTGAGCGCTGTCCAACAGAGGCTGGAGACTGCTCACCTGCTCCAGGAGTGCCGCCTGAGACCGCAGGAACTCCTCCTCTAAGGAGAGAGAGACAAATAAGAGAGGGACAAAGGGACATGGAGAAAGATGAAAAACATGGGAAGAGAGGGGCAAGGGAAAGAGAGACAGAAAGTGAAGAGTGAAGATGTGTTGACAAAGGACAAGGAAAGGAAAGACAAATGAGAAGTGTAAGAAAAGAGTAGAGGTTAAGGGAGGCAAAACAATAAAATTACATAACAAAATGCAACAATGCATCATTACAAGCTTTATAGGTGTGTGAAGGATACTATCTTGGACACATCTCTGTTTCATAATATACTATTTTATAACTACATTATTACTGTTGTAAAATACTTATTTTTTCTTTACAACATCGACTCCTTCCAAGCTGTTTCCAGTAATTCCCATTCTCCAAAAGGAAGATGAATTTCAATGAGGGGGGAGATATAAATTAAAAAAAAGCTCAATTACAATTGAGAAACTCACACCACAAAGAGGGTTTATGATCTTTTGCTCATATGGCTTCAGTACAATTAACAGATTCCTGCTGTTTATTGGATTTTTTCAGCTGCAGGGCCATTTGCTGGCTTCCAGGGTAAAAGGTTAGCTCCCACTGGCCAGTAGCTTCTCGCTCACTCCTGACAGGCCTACACACACAGCATGTGAAACTCTCACCTGCCAGTATAAGTTCCAGTTTCATGGTGTCAGGTATGGCAATTTTCTCAGTGAACTGGGGATCCAGGTATTTCATCAAGTCCTCAACTGCAGAAAGATGGAGGCGATGTTTAATAACATATCACATCATAACATAACATAACATCACTTTATTAGCCCTATACAATTTCTTGCATTTGGAATTCATCTTTTTGCATACCCCAGCTTGCTCTCCATGAGACACAGACACACAGACAGGGTGTCAGAGTGCAGGGTCAGCCATTGTACAGCGTCCCTGGGGCAGTTGGGGTTAAGGGCCTTGCTCAGGGGCCCAACGGAGTAGGAGTCCTCTGCCAGCTGCAGGATTTGAACCGGCAACCTTCCAGCCACAGGTGCAGATCCTTAGCCACAGAGCCACCGCTCCGCCCTCATACTATGCATGACAACTTCTGCTATTTCCTTGTGATGAATACGATGAAAATGGCAGAGGGGTACAATCTTGGCAGGTTTAGGAGTCATTTAAAATGCACAAGGTCTAGAAGTTTACCACTTATTAGTTGGTAAATAAAGACGCCATTAAGGGGAAATATTAAAATGCCTTTTATCACCATATTTACACCCATTTTTGTGATAAACAATAAAGATACAGTATATAAAAAAGTCTACACACCCTTACTGAAATTGCATGTTTTTGTGATGCAAAGCCAAAAATCAAGAGAAATCATGACAGACATTTTTCCATATTTAATTTGACATTGCAACCAACAAAATTCAAAAGAAAAACAAATAGATAATTATTAGGAAAAATAATTGAAATGAAAAAACCTACAACACCCAGAAATGCCTATTAGACTATATGCATATCTAATACTATAATTTTATTCTTGAAGCAGTACCACCCAGAAACATTTGTCCTACAGTGTTTAAACAGTAATATTATTCAAAAATAGTAGCACACAAAGAGAAACAAATTTAATCATTGTGTAGGTAGCCTCAATGACAAGCAGTCAAAACATTTACCAGCTAAGACTGATGACAGCAACCTGGAAAACATCAGACCTATCTGTGATATCTACTGTAAAACAAAGAAGAAACGGAAGGAATCTGATCTTCATGAATTAAGACAGGTGATCAGGAAACACGGCTTGTGTCATCCCAAACTGCTGCAACAGCTAACTTAAACACTCAGATGGACACTCTTCAGCAAATTGTTTTTTTTTTTAACTGAACTTTGTTTGGAGCGAAAGACACTGAATACTCACACAACGAAGTCTAGAGTGCAAGGTTAACAACCTGGGAAATTGTTCATTATCAAATACAATTAGAATTCTAGGCTTCCCAAAGAGATCTGAATGCAAATGTTGCATTCAAAAATTGTTGTTTGAATGGACACAACAAGTCCGGGGCATTTAGCTGGTTTCTGCAGTATATAGACAGACAGTTCCTTTCGAAGGAAAGCAGGCATTCCAGTCCCACATCCATCATCTGTCTTTGCAGAGAAAGTCCATTATTTCCACTAGTGTGCATTTTACTCTTTATATTTACTATTCAACAAACAAATAACCTCTGCTTGTTCCATTTCAAATGCATACTCATAGGCAGGTATTTAACAAGCGGCTCTCCAGAGTCATCTGCCCTGTACTCAGCACACTCACTCTTTTTGTGTAGGATCTTCACTCGCTCCCTCTTGTTGGACGTGTTCACCAAGGAGGCCTGGATCTTTCCCAGCACATCAGCACACTGCAAGAAAGGGAGATAAATGAAATAGGGGTGAAGCCTGTTATACTGCCAACTAATATCATGGTCAAGAAAACAACAGCTAACACTCCTCACTGGTGTAGTGATTGAACAGTATTGGAACAAGGTGAGTATAAGAACTTTATGAGTAATCTTATACAACATTTTCAAATAATTCTTATTCATTTTATCTGTTACATAGTATGTATCAGGTCAGACATGGCCATACCCATGTATGCCAGTTAATCGTGTTTCGTATGTAATATTTACGTGATGAAAAACTGTATTACAAAATAGAATCTTAAATCCTAAATAATAAAAAAACACTATTAGTCTATTACTAGAAGCTTCTATTTCCTCGTCTCTTTTCCCTATATGATCCACTTTTACTTACTATTCATCTGCGACAGATGAATTAGGCTACTCTTGACAGCTCACTATAGCAATACATTGTACGTTGTACAATAGTACGTTGTATTTTGAAACTTGTGATACACGATTCAGCCTCTACTAGTTCGGTTGTTTATAGAGAACTTTTTCAGCCGAATATGAATGACTTGATACTTTAAAATAGTATTAATTTTCGACACATAAACCGTTTGAGCCTGTCGTAACCACACCCGTATTCCCTCGCAAATGTATGCTGTTCTATCAGGCTACCCGACATATTTTGTCGGTTTTATAAAAACATACTATGCAATCAGATACATATAAATTAACTGAAATAGCAGGTCTCTATATTATTGATACTGTCGTTGTTTCTATACATAAACGATGAATGCACGGACATTTAATAATATGTTAGATCATGAAACTCTGTCGTTGACGGGTGAAGTCAGAAAACAGTAGATTGATCAACTAGCTAACCTTCACGGGTTTGTTGCCACGGGTTCCCCTGTCCCCATACACCCGCTTCTCCAGCTCCTGCAGCCGCTTTTCGAGTTCTCTAACATCATTCACACCCTCCATCTTCACTTATAAACAGCAATTGCAGACAATCAGGAAGAGTCGGAAGCGTGGCACCGGAAATGAAAAAAAAAACAAGGATCTCTATGGTGATGAAGATGAATAAAAAATACCCTGACAGAGCAGAAAAGTGCCATCTTGTGGCGAGTTTGTAGCTGTACTTGTGGAGTCAGAGAAAAGCGCTAGCACGGGCTGATGGGCAGGCAGGAGGGCCATAAACAGAAAGCCGGAGAGGAATAAGCGGCACAGTCCTTCTGCTCAGTCAGTGTGTGTCGCCTTAGCGCTGTTTTATTTTCAAGTGTCTGTGTGGGTAGGAAGGACAAGGAAACCAGGAATGGTTGTTCTGCCCTCACTTTCATTGCCAAAAGCCAGTGGCTATTATGGCCAGAGAAACCCCAACACATTTGAATTTCACCAAAGTTACTGATTTCAAGGTGAAAAAATAAGAATTTGCAACGAAAATGATAAAAAGCAATGAGATGTTTGGAAAACTAAAAGTTTATTTTTATACCAAATTCATTTAGATCATCTTAATAAATAGTCTATAATAGATATATTCCTACCATTCTCATCTCATTTTCATGTGAACTTCTTTCAGTTTTCAGTTTTGTTAGCCAAGCCATACATAGCATAAGTCACTATTTTCATCTGGCTCTATGGAGATGGACTGGCCAGTGTACACCTCGATTCAACCAGTTTACTGTCACTGCTTGCTAATTATCTCATGTTAAAAGAAAAACATGGAATAAAAATAAATTGCTTTTACAATAAAAGCAATCTCTGACATATACAAAAGTAAGAGAGGTGTTCATGGTCTCTTTGTACTGGACTACTCGTGGGGTATTGTAAATTTGGAAATGAGTTCATCTGTCCAGAGTGTGGGAAAATGGCTTAAAGCATTGGACCTCAGCCTGCATTGTCACAATGATTTGTGTTTCTGATACAAATACACCATTCTCTTTAAGTCAATTGCAAAGGATAAAAAATATACTCAAGAACAAGCCCTGCTTCTTGTCATTCTACAATACCTTTGAGACACATCCATCCATTCAATCTGTTTTCTAACCATTGTATCCAGTACAGGGTCGCTGGGGAGCCTGAGTCTACCTGCTCAACAGGATGAGACATGTATTCTTTCATATCTATAATGTATCAACTGCAGACATTTTGGGAATGAAAAAATGTACATACTGTAGAATGACGTCCATGGGGGAGGGGGTGGGGTGGCAGTTACGGCAGTGATGGTTTCACAAGGGTAACAAAAGTTTCAGCTATGCTACAAGAAAATAAACAGCACCAAAGTGATCATACCTCAGAATAGCAGCAGGCAGCACAGCAAACCAAACTAGGTCAGCCAGGTGAGACAAGGCAACAATTTGCAATTTCAGCTCCCGTACAAGGTGTCCTTAATGAGTCCTTAATGATTTCAGGTGTTAGTGGCGGTGAGCTGCAGGTTTTAACTGTTTCCAAGGTCCACCTCTAGACTGCCACTGGTGGTATGTCTGTCAGGTGGATCACAAAATTAAAGTTTCTTGAAACCGTAGAGCAACATTTTTACCATTGAACTATTACAGGTAAACTGGGTATGTGTGTCGGAGAGGTTGCTGATGTTGTGATGCTCAGAGTAGAATGGGGGTGATAAGAAATAAGAGATAAGATCACTTTATTAGCCATATTCAATTTCTTGTATTAGGAATTTGTCTTTTCGCATACCCCAGCTTGCTCTCCATGAGACACACAAACAGGGAGAGAAGCTTGGGGTCAAAACGCAGGGTCAGATATTTATACAGCGCCCCTGGAGCAGCTGAGGTTAAGGGCCTTGCTTACTATAGGTGCCCAATGGAGTAGGGTTCCTCTGCCGGCCACGGGATTCGAACCGGCAACCTTCCAGCCACAGAGCCACCAAACTGCCCATCAGCAGTCCTCCATCAAAGAGCATGCACAGTAACAAGGCAGAGAAACATCCTAATTCACAAAACCAGAAGGTTATGGTCAAAGCATGCAAAGCACATGCAGTTTCCATTGAAGAAAGGAAGCCTGGTAGAATCATTGGGGAAGAAACCCTTTAATTTGAGTAGAAGCAGAAAAGGGGGGTTCGATCACCATCTCTGTCTTCACTGTCTCTGTGTACAAACAGCCTCCTGAGCACCAAGTGGTTACTATTTTATTTAATACTGACCTTTTTATTCCCCCCTTGTAGCACAAATTGGTAGTAACATATCAAATATTTCCAACTAAATGCCAGAGGGGGGCAGCAACCCTCCATTAATGACTCTTGGTGTTATCCTTCTTTCTTCACAGAGCTGGCAGGATACTTTTAAAGATCCTGTCATGAATGAGGAATCAATAATAGAATATGTGTCCCTATTCTGAGCATTCCTGCCATGTCAAAAGCTGAATATAAAACTATGGTTAGAGGCAGTTTTTATCTGATGATGGTGGCAATGGCACAGACCTCTTATGGTAAGAACAGATTTTTGAATGTCTTGTGTTAAAAAAAAATCAGTTTTCCAATCCTGCTCAGTGGGATGCATAATCCTGCTGATTTTCATTCCATTCAAGCTTTCGGCTACATAATTAAGCTCCTAATCGACCTAATAATGCAATTAATGGAAATGTTTCATTTTTAGTTCCACAGCATGTTGGAGCATTCATTCTAACTACTGCATTTCATAAGTGATTTATGATTTAAAGGCAGTGGTGCCTTAACTTATTAAATTAAGCTCTAAGGGGCAGCACTGTGAAGCAGTGGTTAGGGTGTTGGATTCATACAGTAAGTGGAATGGTGTGGGTTCCAATTCCAGTTGTGTCACAGAAGAAGTAGCAGTAGCAGAAGTACCCTTGAGTAAACTGCTTCACCTGAAATGTTCCAGTAAAAAACACAGCAAATGTAAGCTGCCTTGGATAACAGTGTCAACCAAATAAATCAGTGCAAAAAAAAATTCCTATAAAACGCTGTTAGTGTAACTCAAAAGTACACTAGGTAACAAACTTGACAGGAAGTAAAATCCAGCACAAGACCAGGATTGGAGTGTCCCTGTTTTAAACTATCCAGCCATCTCATCTACTGTATATTCTAACTTTTTCAACCAATTCATAAGGGACTAGGAAACTATCCCAGCAAGCAACAGGTGCAAGGTGGACAACACATGGACAACCTCACATCAGGGCCAATTTTTCCTGAAACCCATTAACCTACCAATACAGTATGTTTTTGGACTGTGGGAGGCCAGAGCACCTGTAGGAAACCCACTCAAATGTGGGGAGAACATACAAACACTACACAGATAGGTGTTCTAGGTGTGGAATTGAACCCAGGGCCCTAGCACAGCAAGACAGTGCCACCATTCTGCTCTTTTTTTTTAAAACATAGGAGCAGAACTCCAGTTTTCTAGGATCAAATACTGGGAAAATGTATAGGTGTTCTATATCTGATTAGAATTGAAGAAACCAGTGAAAATGTTTAAATGTCCAAGTTTTGCTGAATTAGGTCACCAAGAATGGAAGTGGAGCAAAGACCCTTGAACATTGTGTGCACCTCAATTTTAGACATACAGATAAAACTGGGAATAACCTTTTATAAACGCTACAAATGAAGGGGGAATTCGGTGCATTTGCCTTCATTTAAATCTCTCTATCATTTTCATTTTCACAAAATGTGTCTGAAATAAATTTTCATTTTCACAAAATGTGTCTGAAAGCAGTAGGGAAGATTTAGATTAAACTTATCCATACATTATTGACTGAGTAACCTTGCTCAGTATATGCTAGGTATCAAAAGAAATGCATCACCTATAACTGCTACAAATTCATACAGTTGCTATCAGGAAAATGGCAAGCTTTTTTTAGCCTGTGCACAGACAATTTGTTGAACACACATCACTGAGGTAAATTTATTATCGTTGCTTAACAGATGTTATCAACAGAGCGACCAAAATTACATTTGTGGTTCGTAGATAGTAGCAGGTGCACTGACATTTTATTGGACAGACATTCCACGGGTAAATTCATTATGCTTGTTCAACATATGTCATTCACAGGGTTAATCAACAGTGTGTCTACTGTGAAAGTCACAGGCGAGTATCGAGTGTGGCTGCTGTTGGAAGCAATATGAACTAACATCTGTGACGTGCTTTGTCCTGGGCTGCAATTCTGTCCCTTACTCTTGTAAAGGATGGACAAATAGATTTGTTTGTCAGAGCTCTATAATTAATTTCTTAAATGAAATATATTTCATTTGGAAACTGCACAATTGTGATCGCCATATTATATATGATATTTATATAATATGATATTCCAGATATTGTCATTCTGGAATCAGTCCAGAGAAGAGCAACCGGATACGTTCTGTGGCTTAACAGAATGTCCCACACTCACAGGGCAAAGGAACTGAGCCTTTTAAGTTTTGAGCAAAGACTCCACGGGGACCTGATGCAAGTATTCAAAATTTCATAAAGGCAGTGACAAAATCAAATCAGCAGGCTTCTTCAGAGTGACCAGTGAAACATGAAACCGAGGGTATAAAGTAAGTAGGAATTGCACAGAATGCACAGAAGTGTAATAATAAGAGGAATATCTTTACCCAAAGGGCTGTGGGAGTATGGAACAAACTACCCAGTAATGTTCTAGTAGCTGACACTCTCGTGTCTGTCAAGAAATGGCTGAATGCCATCCTTGGATCAATCGACTAATGTCATAATGGGCTAGGTAGGCCTCTTCTTGTTTGTAACCTTTTTATTGTTTAAACATGTGCTTGTTCACTACTCTGTGAACCCTTGATGCCCTGTGTGCTCCCAGATCATCTCACAGATGTCCTGCCAAAATGTTGTCAGGATGAACCCAAAGAAAGGGCAGTGAATGAGGTCACTACAAGTGGAGCACTTGTGGCAATTAGACACTCGTGCCCAGACCAATCCCCCATTAACTGGGAACATCCCAGACTTGGATCCTGACATTGATTGGACTGCTCAAAACAACATTTGCTCTCTAAAAACATAAATGCATGAAAACAGCACTAAGTTTTATATACAGTACAATCCATACGTTTTGTTTGGTAGTGTGAAATTTCATATCAGAGGATATAAATCCAAATTCATATAATATCATATGGTTATTAAGGTCAAGTAGAGACGTATAAATGTCCACAATACATGTGTTCAGAGAATAATCAGCTTTACTGTCAGAAAGAATTGCGCTGAATAGAATTACACTGAGTTATTATAACCACAGAAAACACATAAAAGAATCATTTCTGATCAGTTGATAATCAGGTAATCAGATAATCCTTAATATCGTTAGAGCTTTTATATTTTAATTTGTCAGAAAACACTTTGACAAGGGTGCCAGGGTGTCTTCTTGTTTTTGTTCTGATCAGGCTAACATTTCATTGTCTAATTTTGGTTATTTAATTGACTAGATAAATTATTCACTGCTCTTTATACTTACTAATGTTTTGTAAATACCGTGCTAGGACTTAAATAAAACTTTAATTACTATTAAGTGTAAAAGGCTCTTTTATTTCTTTCAAAATAAATCTTGAGACAAAAGGTAAAATTTACTATGGGTGATGAATTGTTAGAGGAAAATGCATTTTTCACTGGTGTAAAATACGTAGTTCATTTTCTTAGCTCCTCATAAACTATTAAGACTTGTATTCACTTATATGCTTCTGTCATATTAAATTTGTTCCTAACTTTTATCAAAAAGAAAAACTTCACCCTGGAGTTAAAGCGTTTTTTGCATGTATATAATTCCGTATTAAAACCTTTTCGGTTGGAGAGACTCATAAAGGCCATAGGCTGGCAACTAATGGACCCCTGCCTCTGGACATCAGCATGAAGGTACCACTGCAGCTCAATACAAAATACTACTTTACTGTACATGAAGAAGTAGTTAAGTATGAGACATTATGAACCATTCAGCCCTGCTACCTGTGGTTTGTCATCAAGTGAACCAAAACAAAATGATTTAATCAGAAGTCTAATTACAGATGAGTCTCCTTAGCATTTTTAAACTATTATGCTTTTTAACCACCTGAAGATTACAATGAATAATTCAGCATTTAATTTGATTAAATAAACTGAAATAAACTGAGAAACCTGTTACAATTTATTTCTATTGGAGTAGAATTGATATTAACGATACAACTTCTATCTTCAATGACTCACTATCGGTACCACTTAATGTTTACAAAAAAAAATCTACAAGACTATCGCTGACGCAAATAATGACCTCAATCATAGCAATGTTTTAAAATGAACTCATTGACTGGTTAATACTGTTTCTTTTTTAAATGAATAAAACTCCATATTATGGAGTTTAAACTCCATTATTAACATGTCCCTTACTATAATTAACTTGGAAATGTATACATTCCTTAGTGTAATGTATAAGTTGTTAGGGATGACTATACAGTACGTCTTAGTCACAGAACAGTACAGTGACGGCAGTAGGCAGGAGTATTTGGAGAGCATGTGTCAGACAGATGTACAGACTCTACAGTTAATCAATCTGTATTCATTAATTTTTGACAGTGTCTTAATGAAAGTACTGAAATAAAGGCAGACTTTCTTAAGGAATGCTCAAAAAACACATTTTATTTGATGTTTTCACATTGGAGAATAACCTTGTTATAAAGTAATTACAATATATTTCTTGCTTAGACATTCATATCAAATGTCTTATACTGGATCTATGTAGTATTATAGCTTTATTTACACATCAAGCCATTTGCTTAATTGGAGGCACTGCAAAAATGAATGTTTAATTTTCTGCTGTCATGTCATCACAGGGAGAATAGCTGTGATGATTCTCCAAATTTTACCTTTCAGTCTTCTCATACAATAGTTCTCCTAAGAGTCATAGCTAATTATGGGGGGCTGAGCCTTGATCCCCGGGAGGTGGTGGCTAAGAGGAGAATGCTGACCAAGCTCACAGCCATAATGAACAACACCTCTCATCCGCTTCATGGGACTGTTACTGGGTAGCGGAGCACCTTTAGCAACAGAATGCTCCAGCTACTGTGTTCAAGGGAACGTTTCCGCAGGTCTTTCCTCCCGACAGCTGTCAGGGTATGCTGTAACACATCAATTTCCCTTCGTGATCAATAAAGTCTTATCTATCTAATTAATGTTTTCACATTCACATATCCATCTATTTTTTAACAGCTTCTTTCAATTCAGGTTTGGGGGGGGGGAGGGGGCAGAGACTATCTTGGTGTAACGAACAGTTCTTTCCGGACCCTATGCGGACGACACAGTCCGACGGAGTGGGGAAACACTAGGGAAACGTCATGCAGGAAAACGGGGCTGAAGACAAGGGGGCGTGTCCAAGGTGTGCTGGTGCACGGGGGAGGTGTGGCCGAGGCGAACAATCCAAAAGAGTAGTCCTAGGGAATATCCCAAAACACACGAGAAAGTCCAAAACCAGAAGATCCATCAGAACAAGTTAAAAACCACGAAGGCCGGGTCGGAACCGGCAGGCGGGGAACAGGATCGGGAACGGGAATGGGAACTGGAACAGAGGTTAAAACCTTAACGGGACCAGGCGCTTCCAGGTCCCGGACTCGCACAATATGGAAATCAGATGCAGAGCCCGGATGAGCGTCAGCGCCTGGCTTTTAAGGTGGGCTGGGAATAGGGAGCAGGTGCATAGAATAAAGTCTTGAGTGAAAGGGCTGGAGCACCCTTGAGGAGGGGGAACTAATATCGTGACACTTGGCAAGTGGAGGGTGCAAGGTGGGGTACACAGTCATGCTCACACCATGGCCAATTTTCCCAGAATCCAACTGACCTAAACAGTATCGTAGGTCTTTGGACTGTGGGAGAAAAACCAGAGCATCCAAAGGAAATCCACACATACTGTTGCAGGTAGATCGGGGCAGGGGTGTAGCCACAATTGGACCTGGATGGCTCCAGGCCCACGCTGATTGATCCTAGGCCTACCCAATCAGTCCAAAGTAATTTAATTGTTTTTCCTTGTTTGCATTACATATTTGCTTTTAAATGTTACATGATTTGATTTTTTAGTGGTATGTAATTTGCTATTGGCTCGCTGTATCTTTTGTGACTGATAAGAAAATTATGTCATTGCAGTGGGGTGGTGCATGCGTAACGTAGCCTAATTGGCTAAAAGAGTCAGACACTCTTAGAGCTATCTAGCACTAGGTTTTTGGTTTATTAGCAGGTTAACGCACTGTTGAGAGTAATATTCACACTTCCAAGTACATCATGCAGTATTGAGAGACTCTTTTCAGCTGTTAATCTGATCAAGACGCTTTGCGATCCTCGGTGTCATCAGATCATACTATCATTTCAACGGGAACTTGCCAACTATCTAGACATTGATGAGATTATCGCAATATTCAATTCCAAGACAATTCCAGTGTCTGGCCTAGAAGGCTAAAACCTCACAACAAAAGTAAGCACTAATTGTTTTTTTTTGTGTGTCCACCATGGCACAGTAGCATTAGGCCGCCTATGTAATTGTTGCTTAACCTGTGTGTGTGAGAAAGAGAGAGACAGTATGTACATATTGTGTTGCCCCCGCCTGGCATTGCAGCTGAAGCGCACCCTACTAAGGTGCACGGTGAAGGCTAGGATGGGAATGGCCCAGGCCAGGGACTAAGGGAGCCGCTGGCCAGTGCTGTTGACCATCCGGAAAGGGTGTACACCGTTGTAAAGGTTGCCCAGATCCCTATAAATAGTTATCCCCGGTTTTGCACCACCTTTTATACCTGTACCCACTTACCACCCTATACCTACTGTACGTATCTGTACCCCAAATGACCCTTGTGTGTTGTACGTTACATTTTTTGTTGCTGAGCCGGACGCACGTCTGACTAGTAAAGAGCTGAGTTTTTAAATAAAAGAGCCCAAGTTCCTGTTTCCATCCTCACTGACCCCACTGGGCTACGATATACAGTATATAAGGTTCCGCTAATTCTGCTTGTCATTCTGTTTTTTGGAAACTCTGATTTCCTGCATAGAAAATCCCTAGGTTAAAAATAGCCTCTCCTGGTTAGTGGATGCATTTTTAGCATAGGAGTCATGACTGCTGTCTTGCAGTGTCCTTCGGCTTGCAGTTGTCCTGGGAAACCGTCACATTCTCATGAGGGCTCACTGTTTTTCAAGACTTGCTGCTCTAACTACATCTCCTTCAGGTGATCCTTCTTAATTATAAATTATCCAATCTATTATTAAATTCCCATTTTTCTATTTAATACTGAGGCACCATTTTGACGGGGCTTCGTCATTATTCATTTTACCCTGGTTTTCTCCCACGTTATTGTACTGCTTCCCTTCTCTCCACATTTCTCCTCTGAAGCACTTTCAGCTTCAAGCCTTCCCTTTGTCCTGTGCGGCAGCATCAGCTTCAAGCCTTTGCTTTGCCTGGCACAGCAGCTTCAGACTCAGGTTTTCACTCCACTCCACACTCTAATCTTCTCTTCCCATTGGCTTCCTTCCCTTTCAGTTCCATCCTGTTTTCAGGAGGCAGCTAATCTCATCCAGAACCCCGGGTGTCTCCCTGTGCAGTCATGTTTCCCTCAGCCTAGTATCCCTGTTACAGTTCTATAGAGAGTCCTGCCCTTGCTGTTTGGCTTTTTCTCCAGCTGACCTCTTTCCTGCTGCCTTTCCGGCTTCTCTCTGGGGCAGCCTCTTCTCCTGGCCTTTGGGGCTTTCCTTTCTTTCATTCATTTTTTGGGGGGCTGTCAGGGTCACTTGTTGTTTTCACTGTTTGTTCCTTTTCTTTTTTCCTTGCCATGTTCCAGCAGCCAAGTCGGTCCCCTCCATTTTATTCCTAGGGGGCCAATGCAATGCAATGCAAGGTTAGCATCACTCCGTAAGCTCCCTGAAGATTCCTTGTTTTCTGGCCCTGAGTGGGACTGTTCCGTGCAGCTGTGCTGAACCAGGGATTCTGAAATTGAGAGGGGCGTAATGGCTGGTTTTCGGCGGATGTCTCCCCTGGTTGATCCAAAGGGTGCCTGGGTATCTAATTCCAGTCGCACCTGGCTGCTTACATTGGGTTGAGTTGGAGTGAGTTCCTGGAACACTGACCTGACAGCACAAGCCTAGCCTAGTCTGAGAGGAAACCCCCCCATCAGGAAGTGAACCTTGTATCACCAGCTCCTGGGCCCTCTGACTGGATCACCAATAGGGGTTTCCTGCCTCACCACTATTTGGTGAGACCCTTCCTCTCAGAGAAGCCCTTGGGATCTAGCACAGCTGTGATCCCTGGTGACTCTTCCTTTGTTCATTGTGTTGGTATTTGAGCTTGCCGACCTGCACTCCTGGGCAACCTTTCCCTCTTTTCTCCATGGATGCAGTGAGACAGTTTCACTTCGAACCACCACACCTCCCCCTTTTCTTTCTTTGCTGATTGGCTGGGGCAACCCTTGCTCCCCCAGCCAGTTATGTTTTATTTATTTTTTTTCCTTTCTCTTTTCCATTATTGTCCAGCCTGTGCTGATTAAGCCCCGCCAGCCAGAAATAAATTATTCTATGATCAATTTCATTCCCTTTTCACTTTCCCCCCATCTTGGAGTGCTCCAGCCTCTATCAGTCGGGTCTCTTCAGATGTTGCACCACTCTCCGGTCTCTTGCACTTGGGTTCTGACTAATCACCACTCACGTGGTTGTATCTGGCCATGTCGTTACAATAGGGAGAAACTGTAAGTCATATTCTAGTTTAGGAAGCAGGTTTATCTCTCTTGTTGTCCTGCATACATGTTGCATAGAATTGTAATACTTGGTACAAGTCTGCGGTTTTTCTGATTGGTCAGCACAAAGGTTTCTGGGACATCTTGATTGTAAATAGAGTAACTTGTATGTTGTAAGTTTTATTTTGTGTGTTGTATAGTGTGTGTCATTGTTAATAAATATTTGTTTAATATACTTCTTAATTTTTTAATCAAAACTGTACCTAGTACAAAGATCTCAAGTGCCTCTAAGCATACCAATTGCTCAGTTTATAATTTGGGTGTTAGAATTATTAATTTGAATTATTGATTGACCCACTTGGTCTATTTTCTATAATTCTATATTTTCTTAACCCCCTATTTGTAACAGTACAAACACCATGATGATAGCATCCCAGTGCCACGAGGCAGTAATGCTTCACACATATTTATTCCTATATGCAATTTATACAAATTGATCTGTGTGTTTTTGTGCATTGTAGGTATTTTTATATCTCAACATTCACAGCGACATCTGCTTGTTCTTAAAAACCTGACAGGGGATGGCACACATACTGTGTGGTTTGTGTTCAGATTAATCAACAATTGTGCAAGAATTTATTATTATAGTTTAACAGAGACTAATTACAGATCTGTTCTGCTGCTAAAACTCTGCTGTTACATAACTCAAATATAGGGTAGTTTTGCCATTTAAATCTTTTGCCTTTTCATTTTTAGAAATGATTGTAAGTACCAATGGTCGTGTTCAGTCAGGACAGGGCTGTTCTGTACCTCTAAATACGATGAAATCAGCCTGTGGTTGATGAGTAGTTTATTTTAGGAGGTTACTGAATGTGACAATTGAGACAATGGTGAAAATTACTTCAGTAAAGTTTATTTTTCTCCCTCTGTATCTAAGCTAAGGTTCATGAGGAAGGACTGGCTGCTCTCTGCTTAGATTTTATTATTCTTCCTATTAGCCCACTGATATGAATCCCATCATTTTCCCCTCCCACCATTATTAACAGAAGCAGCAACAGCAAATCTATGACTGAGACAGTAAAAACATAAAGGCAAAGCCTTTCTGCATTCCCATTCTAATAATATCTTGAAAAAAAATGTTGTATAAGTCACTCTGCAGGGAATGGCCAGATTTCCATGGAGGCAATTAATTAGGTTTGCTTCCAAATTTATTTTATTAGTCATTTTATTTTAGCTCCAGTAGAAGACCTTGAAGATGATTATTCTAAAGCCCACAATATTCTATTTAAGAGTAAGAATGGACAGCTAAGTGGGTGCAAGGCTGTTGGCAATTTAGAGATAATGACTTCCTTCGGTGCCCGTAAAATGCAGAAACTGAGTAGTACTGCATCCTGATCTTCTCAGGCTGTTTCTCAGCAAGAACATTTTCAGTATCTGCTAAGCTAAACGTTAACCTCTTTCTCTGACTTCTTATGTCTTATCCACAGGGGAAATGTACTGAATCAAAACCTACAGAGGCTGTGTGAGGCACAGCTAGGCACTAGGTAGGACAGCTAGCACAGAGAAGCAAATGTTTAGTGGGCATAATACAGGTTCACATGAGGTACTGAAGGTACTGCAGACCTGTAGAGAATTAATTTTTTCAGCCTGTCCAGTCTTAGACCTGGTGCTGTGCAGAAGCTTCATGAGTCAGCACAGGACCAAAACTGCATACAGCACAGTATAGAGAGAGCTGACCCATCATAACAGAATTATCATGTCCGACACCCCTCCCTAGAGGGCGCTCAGCTACTCCCGTTATTGTTCCTGTAATTGTTGTTAACTTCCCAGGTGTACCTTGTTGTGTGCATTATTTAAAGACTAGATCCTCCAGTCCTCGGGGCTCAACATTAGGGTAAGGATGTCGCGAGGCCCGCCTAGCACCAGGATACCCTACGTCCTTCTCCGAGGGCATAGGCTTCATCCCCGACACCTCCCGCTTTCTGAGCCAGGGGTCTGGAGGATCTCGCCCCGTCACCCTTGGATCTCTATCTTTTGTCTGTTCGTGTTTTCCCTCTTCCCGGGGATTTTAACCTTGTCGCGTCCCAGGATGGATTACCGGACTCCCAGACTGCACCCTGACCTGCCTTTGGACCTGTTTGGATTTGGATGTCATTCTTTGTCTCCCCCGTTCACTGTCTCATGGACTGTCACTATTATTTTGTGCACTATTAAACCCCTGTGTGTTTTTCCATATTAAGTCTTCTGTTTTCTCCAGCTCTTACTGCATCACATAGGGTCTACTACAAGATCCGAAACGGACATCTGTCCGTTGTCGTAACAAGAATAAACTGCATATCACAAATTTAAAATGTACTATGAATTGAAGTAATAGTGAAGAATAGAAGAACATTACAAGTGACAGGATAAGACTGTTGTATTCCATTTTTCCAGAGGAAAAGGATTGTCAGCTGGTTGATGGGAGCTGACAGCCAGTCAGCCACAATTCAGGTATAACAGATTAAGTCAAGGCATCAACCTTTTGATTCGTTTTGGGATATAGTATTAGTTTAACTGCTCAGAACTGAGCTTTATTACAGTCCAAGAATTCAGGTGTATCTAACTAAAATGCAGTACATAGTGTTCTAGGTTAGGCTAAAGATTTGTAATAGTTTAAAACCTTGTGAAGCCCTTGGTAATGATTAGGATGTTTTTGCATCCTCAGATGCAAAATCAATACAGACAAAACGTGATACGGAAACTCAGATGAGCCTGTGTTTTTTCTATAACTCCTTTCTATAACTTCTTTAACCTTGGATGGGTTTAGAAGATTTAGAAGAAGCTTAATGTTATATACTGTATGTAGCAACTAAACGCTCCTTCATTTAAACTGCAAGAGGACTGAAGTCATGGTTCTCTGCACCTCACATTAATGGTCTAAAGCCAATGCAGTAACCCCATCTGTGGATGATACTGTACCTGGATTTCAATCTAAACTGAAGCATTTGGGGATGATATTCAATCCAGTCTTGACCTTTGACCCTCATGTGCAAGTATTGTAAACATATCATTCTTCTATCTCCGAAATATTGCCAGACTATGTCCTTTGTTGTCTCTAACTTTAACAGAAAAACAGATCAACATATTAGTATTTTCTAGAATTGATACTGTAAAACCCCTACTCACTGGGGTATCTAAATCCACACTAAACAAACTTCAGGATTAACAAAATTTGGCAGCCAGAATCCTGACCATGTTGCATGCAAGTGATCACATTACTCCTGTCCTAGACTCCTTGCACTGGCTTCCTTTCAGTTTTTGTGAAGACTTCAAAATCCACATGCTCACCTTTAAGGCTCTAAATGGATTGACACCTCAGTACCTGTCTGACTTATTATCTTCCTACTCACTATCTCGCAGTCTTCGTTCATCTGATTCTGGTCTCTTGTTTGTCCCCCACACTCACTTACACACTATGTGTGACAGGGTCTTCACATGTTATGCCCTAGAGTTCTGGAATTCTATCCTCAAGGATATTAATCACTTTTCTCTGCCAATACAATTTTAGTTCCTCTCTTTCCCTTCTTACTTGCTCACTATTGTGGTTAGTCTCCCTGAGTTCCTGTAGTGTGCATTGTCTCTTTCGTTTTCTCTGGTTGTGGATTGTTTACTGACTTTTGCCTGTTTCTTAGTTATCACTCTCACCTTTCGGATTTAGATTTGTTGCTCGCTTCTACTGCCCTACTGTTTTGGATTTTGGATACTTCCTTAGCGTTTTGGACTGTCTATTGTGTTTGTGGCTTCCCTTTTTTAGCCCTGCACAGAGTCTATTTTCACTTCCTTTTTCGTGATAGAGTCACCTACCCTGAGCACATTCAAATTCAGACTCAAAACCTTCTTCTTCAGAAAGGCTTTTATGTAATTTGTGCCGGTGTCTCCTCCTTATATCTTCTATCACATATTTAATCTCTTCTTTGTGCTAATTTTGTTATTTCCTATCTCTGTTACTTATCACGTCCTCTGCAGCCAGAGGGCGCTCCTACTCTGTCCTGTCCCTAGTTTCCTGTGCTTTGCTGTCCTTCCGGTGTCTCTCTCTCAGGTGCTATATATTTCTGGGTCACTCATTCCCCTTCGCTCAGCATTAATGTTCGGACATCCTGAGACCCTCCTAGCACCTGGTCTCCTAGCTCTGTCTGTGGCCTGAGGGCATAGATTTCTATACGGCAATTCCTGAACTCTTTCACCGCTGAGCCCGGGCTAATTCCCCGTTCCGCCGCTTCGCATAGGGTCTTTTTCTGCTCTTCTGCCATTTCACGGTTTGTCCCTTCCAACATCTGTGACATAACTGTTTTCCTTTGTTTATTACTTTTTACTTTTTCTGTAAAGCATTTTGAGAAGATATTTTAGGCGCTATACAGTATTATTATTTATATTATCATAAAGAGTAAGAGTCATAGAGTAATTTTATATTTTTACTCTGTGGTCTGGATTACAACAGAGCTTTTCCCTGCCATACAACCAGAAATTTCAAACCCAGGACTTAATAGCACCATTCCATTAGATAGATCTAAGAAACAATAATAATCCACCATTAAGAAACACATTAGAAATTAACAGTGGGGAACATCAAATCATATGAATTCATACTGTATCAACCCTAAACTAGTTTCCTAGTTTCAGAGCTCCCCTCATTCAGATGTGATACCTGACATGTAACTGTCGTAGAAAAAAAGGAAATTGATTTCAAAAGAAGTACTGAAGAAGCAAAGAAGTTAAACAATATACAGTAGTTATTTAAAAATGCTTCCATCAAATGTTATAATAATGCTGGAAACAAAGAACCAGCAGTTTAAACCAATAATATAGGTATGACTGTTGTCTATCTATCTCACTAAGAAAACATTCCACATTTACTGTAGATGATTCCATCCCCCTATCCTTCAATTTTTTAATGGTATAACTTAGAAGTCTTGTTTAGACTGGGTTCTATCTGGTATTCTGCTGTATGTGACCCATTCAGTTTTCTAAGAAACTTGCCAGTTTTTGTTCTGAAGACAATAACAGCAGTAAAACCTGAATGATATTCTCACAGCACTTTGATTATCATATTGATGCATTTGGATTGCCTGTGACTCTGCCAAGTTTTGTTTTACCAGTGAGGTGTAATAAGACAGTTTATCTTTCATTTGCACAATACAAGGAAGAACACTGGCAGCTGCCTACTGTGATTCTTGTCCCCATGCCAACTTTAATAGAACTAACAGTTCTCTCATCAGTCTTTCATACAAATAAACAATAGGTTTATTTCATGCTGAAAAAAAGAAGAAAGAAAACACAATGTTTCGGCCGTGGAGCCTTCTTCAGGTGTGAGGACCTGAAGAAGTGCTCACACCTGAAGAAGGCTTCACGGCCGAAACGTTGTGTTTTCTTTCTTTTTTTTAGCATGGAATAAACCTACTACTTGTTCTTTTGCAGCCTATGCATGCTGACGCAGCTACCCACCTTTCATACAAATAGTTCAGATGACAAAAGCCCAGTTAATGCTTGAGGTACTCCTGGATATGCAAACTAAAGGTACAGTAAGCGTTTCCAACGTCATCAATGAATCATTGTAGAGTTTTCTTCAGAACATGAATAAAATCTTCCATCAATCCATTATTCTACGCCACCGTGTAATTATCCTTAATACCTAAAAATCTACAATTTTGCTTTAATAATGTTCATATACAATTTAACTGCTGATTATTTCATTTGGGATGCATACCTGTATGATCAGCTAAACAAATTTCTTCCCAACTTGTTTTGCCTTGATGCTTCACAGCACAAGTAATTATAGAAAGTAATGTTTTCACTTATAACCAGAATACAACTATTTCCTGTAGTATTTTGCAGAAATAAAATATTCATTCCTAAAATATTCATGTAATATCAGAAAAAGGAACATTAGTTACTGGCAGAGGACATAAAGAAGTTAAAGAGGTTTAGATAAATCCTATCATGTATTCTTTGATAGTCCATTATATATAATAATTAAATGGCTCAGCCTTCTGTTGATATATTTTCTTATTCTTGCGTAGATTACTAGTCATGTGTTTTGTGCATTTCCTACTTCATTTATGAACAAGGCTGTTCTACTGTACATGCAGTACCTCTTGTTGATTTAGGAGAAGAAGTAGCTTCTTTTTAAGTTCTTCTTAAAAGCTCAAAGCTAGATAAGGAGGAGAACCACATCAAAAAGCAAAAGGCAATTGAACCTAAGCCCCTGCAGATTTTAGTGTATTGATCAGTGGCGGACAGAAGAAACCCCTCCTTTCATTTCTTTTCTACTGTATGTGCTTAGGTGAATATGTGTGTGTGAGAGACATTTCCTAACAAATTGCATTAATACAAAAAATGTTCAAATAGCAATTCCAAAAATCTATTTCCTTCAAAACTCACAAAAGCCAAACAACTTATTACATGTTAGTGTAAGAGAATCCTTCTCCTCATCACTTCCCTCCATATAACTCTGACTTCACTCTAAGGATAGGGGTCTAAGTGAAACCGTGACAATAATGAATCACTCCCCCTGGTGGAGTGGGGGTGGTGGAGGCGTCATTCCTGGGGAGTGCTGCACTTACCTGAGTCACTCTCTAAGTCTCCACCAGGAAACACTACTTCCTAACACAAGATGTTTCCAAGGAGACACACACATCCCCCAGAGCACTAATGGCATAGTGCATTAGCTTTTAAAAGTGTATATTTTATATTTAACATGTATCTATTTTCACTCTGAAAATGTGGCCCCAAGTCTGCTTTGCAAGTGATTGGTCATATAGGTACTTCCTGTAAAATGTAGTAATAATAGTAATAAAAACACCTGAAGTAAATAATTTTTAATACAGCTAATGCATGTCAATCAGGATATTACATATATATTTATAGTCATACTGGGTAAAGGATAAAGAGTGGGAATATTGCAACAGGAATAGACTATTCAACTAGAATTCTGTTAGTGAAATCTGCTTTTTCTTTCCTACTACTGTCCATCTGGGTGCTTCAAGACATATATAAATTTGCTTTCATTTTAACCTTTTGTTCTAATCTAAGCTCTAGTTCTGGTGAACACTTAAATATTTTTCCACCATAATTTTCCATACACATAGTGTTCAAATGCACGGAAAACAAAACCATTTGTTCTTTGCAATTTTACATGTTTGTTCTCTTGTTTTTGCAACAGGTCACTAATCGCATCACTTAAGCACAACGTGAAAAAATGTGTGTTCAGCCAGGAGCCCTTAAAGTCATCCCACATGCTCTTTAAGCCTCTGATGTACTCCACTACCTCACAGCAGGCACTTCCCACAGTGTCTGATAGGGCGGAATTCATTGATAAGTCAGCCGGTGACTCAGACTACAAACATACATTACTGCAAAGCTGCTTTTGTCACTACTTAAAACTTTATAATGTGTTGATCACATCCATTTTGAAGGGTAAAATTCTATTGAGCTCCTGTACAACACTCATAAAATGTTTCGTTCAAATCTGGAGTCTTTGATCACAAAAATCTGCAGGACAGGAGATAGAGTACAGGTATGCACACTGAGACTCAGAGCCCAATTATTGTCATGCATATAGTTTTAGATGAAGAAATAAAGAAGACAAAGCAAGGAAATACATAACTATTCCTCCCGTTGCCTTTGTTTTGATCCTTATAAATGTATAAGGACAATTGTACTAGGTGAAAAGGTGAAAGTCATATAATAGCTACATTATTGCATTTTGCATATATCTCTCCCTCAGACCTTACATTTATTTACTTTCAGCCAAAGCAATTTAAATTTACACCCATTTACACAGATGGTGTTTTACTAGAGAGAGTTGGCTATAGTACCTTGCTCACTGATACAACAGCAGTGTCTCACATTTTTGTGTAATGAGTAGTTTCCGCAGACACAAAAAATTGAATAGCATACAGGTCGTGATGTTGTTGAGTTTCTAAATGTTCAAGGAGAACTACAATTGTAATGTGTTATGTTTTTCAAGAAAGTGTTCTTCCATTCTCCATAATCACTATTCACTACTTATCTGGACCTTCTAATTGCCCAGGATTTCCTTATGCTAAAGTTAATGCCAGTGAATGGTTTGGCAATTCCTTACCATTGCAATGTGGGAGTCGGAATGTCATTCTGAGTCACTCCCGTTCTAATTCACACATTAAATTGCTCTTGCAAATTAGAAATTGGAGTTTAAACTGCTGGAACTTGCTTGTCTGTGTCACTGTATTTTGGGGACAGACTCCTGTCTGAATTTTGCAGATTTTCTCAGTAACATATGACTCATACCACATTTTCAACATAAAAATATAATTACATACAGTACAAATTCCTGTATGTTGTTTTAATCCACTTCCGATAACATTTTTAAGTCATATGCTGTAACTTTACTACGCTCGTCTGTGCAATTTAAAAACCACATTTACTTTTAAATTATTTTTAATTTACAATATAAAGGAAATAAAACTTCAACGGTTTTGGTTTAGAATAATGAAAAGTAATGTAATAAATGTTGTATTCTAGAACATTCAGCTCTCTGAGAGTTTCACTGACTTAGCTCACCGTATTGCAACAGAGCTGTATTCAATTATACTCAGCTCTGAGAATTCCACGTCTGGAGCTCACGATGTAGCAACAGGGCTGTGTTCTGGAACACTCAGCTCTCTGAGAGTTTCACTGATGGAGCTCACAGTGCAACAAAAAGGTCCAGCAAGTCAGGCAAAACACATGCAACACAGAGCTTATTAAAGACTAGGAAGGACATCACACTGCTATGATATGGAAGGTGGAATACCATACAGGAACAGAGTGATACTTCTTCAGAGTGATAATATTAAGGGAAAAAATTGTTCCAAAAGAAAACAAAAATTCCATGGGAATATGGGTAAAAAGCTATAATATTTCAAACACTGGATTATTGAAGCCAATAGTCAAATATCCTTCAAGAAATGACTGTATGAGATTCTTGGATCCATAAATTACTAACACACAAGGTTGTTGGCCAAAATGACCTAAGTAAATTTGTAATTTTTCTTATGTTCTTAATATTTTTGGAAATATAATTTGCTATGATTTCTGATTGATTTGTTTTAGAACAGAATGCAACAGTTTTAAACAAAAAGTTTTGGATTTTGATGAGAAAGTGATAAATCTCTTGAGAAATGCTTTTAACACTTTTAGAGCCTGTGCTGAAAAATGAAAAGTGAAAATAGTTTAAATAGAATACCATGAAGAGTACTCAGACACTTGCACATTTTTCACATTTTGTTGGGCCTGTGCTGATCAGCTGAGCGGAGTGCTCCAGCGACTGTTCAACCTGAGCCTGCGCTTGGAGAGAGTCCCGGTGCTCTGGAAGACATCATGCCTGGTCCCGGTACCAAAGAAAGGGCGCCCATCTGTCCTGAACGACTACAGACCAGTTGCACTGACATCTCATGTCATGAAGACACTAGAGAGGCTGGTCTTATCCCACCTGAGACCCCTGGTTTTGTGTTTGCCTACCAGCCCAGTGTTGGTGTGGAGGATGCGATCATCTACATGCTGCAAAGGGCCTACTCACACCTGGACAGGGCTGGCAACACTGTAAGGATTCGGCTTCTCCAGTGCCTTCAATACCATCCAGCCCTTACTTCTAAGGAGGAAGCTGGAGGAGATGCAAGTCGATGCCTCCATGACCTCGTGGATCACTGACTACCTGACAGGCAGACCACAGTCTGTGAGACTTCAGAACTGTGTGTCTGAACAGGTAGTGAGTAACACAGGGGCACCTTAAGGGACAGTTCTTTCTCCATTCCTCTTCACCCTCTATACTTCGGACTTTAAGTACAACTCAAAGTCATGCCACCTGCAGAAGTTCTCAGATGACTCTGCAATTGTGGGATGTATCAAGGGTGAACAGGAGGAGGAGTACAGAGGACTGGTCAGCAGCTTTGTGGAGTGGTGTGGGGTGAACCACTTAGAACTGAATGTAACAAAGACAAAGGAACTGGTGGTAGATTTCAGGAGGAAAAAGGTCAAACCTACTTCTGTCTACATCCATGGGAGTGGTGTGGAGATGGTGGACTCGTACAAGTATCTGGGAGTGCACATCGACGATAGACTGGAATGGTCTAAGAACATTGAGGCCATCAATAAAAGAAGGGACAGAGCCGACTTTACTTCTTGAGGAGGCTCAGGTCCTTCAATGTGTGTAGTAAGATGCTACATATGTTCTATCAGTTGGTGGTAGCGAGTGCCATTTTCTACGCAGTGGTGTGCTGGGGCTATGTGATTAGAGCAGTGGATTCTAAAAGGCTGAACAAGCTCATCAGGAGAGCAAGCTCTGTCATTGGGTCTGACCTGGGCCCCTTGGAGGTAGTGGCTGAGAGGAGAATGGTGTCCAAACTAGAGGCCATCATGGACAACATCTCCCATCCCCTCTATGACAGGCTTGCAGAAAAGAATAGCACATTCAGCAATAGACTGATTCATCCACAGTGCGACAGAGAGCCTTCTTGCCTTCTGCCATAAGACTGTACAACGCATCCACCTTGCGTCTGGGCAGAGGCAACATTGACAGTGACCTGTTTCTGGGCTGAACGCATCTACACATCTACTGCTACATCTGTTCTCTTTCTTTTTCTTTTCCCGTTTACAACCGTTTTTTGTGCAATATATGCCAGGGACCTGTGCAATACATTTACATCTATATTTATATCTTTATCTATATTTACATCTATATTTATATTCATATGTGTGATACGATTTTTCTGTGTACTGTTCTGTTCTTGTCACGCCCTCTGCAGCCAGAGGGCGCTCCTTCTCTGTCCTGTCCCTAGTTTCCGGTCTGCTGTCCTTCCTGTCCCTCTCTTTCCCTTGGGCTATATATTTCCGGGTCTTGCACTCTGTCCTCGCTCAGCATTGACGTTTGGATGTCCTGAGACCCGCCTAGCACCAGGGCGCCCCACGTCCGCTCCCTGAGGGCATAGGTTTCTATACGGCATTCCTGAACTGTTTGCACTATGAGCCCGGGCCTTTTTCCCGTCTCGCCTCTACGCATATGGGTCTTTTTCCGCTCTCCTGCTCCCCACGGTTTGTCCCTTTGGACGTCCGTGACAGTTCTAGTCTGTTCTTTGTGTATCCGGACTGTGAGTAACTCTTGTAGTGTATTGTATGTATTGTACTATTATTATATCATTTGTTACACTGTGGCTGTGTTCTCTGTGTTAAGCTGCTGTTGCACTGCAATTTCCCTCACGGGATCAATAAAGTATCTATCTATCTAAACCATAAGGTCATGACACATTGAAGTAGCAAAAACATTTTCTTCTAACATAAGCAGTCAAGATATTTTTGTAAACTTTATAGCTCATTCTGATACCGCCAGCATTAGTTACTGTACGTCATCAATAAGGATAAGCGAGACAGTCCCAAGCATAGTGAGCTGGTCTTGTTAGCCCAGGTCCAGACATTACCTCCTAAAGCTTCAGAATTTGATAAGGCATAAGAGCTCTGGAACAACAGGTTTTATGGACAGGTGAGACCGAGATAAACCTGTTAGTGGTAATTTTATGGCCTATAAGTGCCTCATTAGTCAAATTTTCACCTTAAAGCAACCTTCAAGAAAAAAAAAGCTTTGCCTTTATTTCAAAGTTTTCTTTAATATTTCATTTGCTAGTTCTGAGGTTTTCTTTCGCTCATTATAGAATTCATATGTGTGGACAAAATTATTTGGCCCATTAATTCTTTTGCCTAGAGTCATCTGATTATGTAACTTCACATGATGGAAGTCTCAGGAGCTAATGCTGGAGAAGAAAGGATGAACTGCACCACAGTATGTAATGCTGCTTCAGGACCAGCAGAGGGTGCTCATTCTTCTCAAGCCAAAGTCTGACTGTACTGTACTTGAATTGCTTGCCTGTGCTCCCTTTTCCCGGTTATGAGTGTGTAGTTTGTACTCTTACAATGTTCCCACAATTGCTTAATGTAAGCTGTTCTCATGGTCAGGAAGAGTATCACTTTAGGATTAGAATTTGGGTTAAATCATACTTATGTACAATACTTTATTTTTTAAAGTCTTCTACATTTGGCAATGCTGCTGTATTATGTTTCAGAGACCCAGCATTGACTATGAACACACAACAGAACAGGAATGCCATGTAATGTATATGATTCTTTCTCAGTGCATTGATAAGAATGCAATACTCTCATTTCCTGTCCCATATAAATTTTGTCACAGCCAAGGAAGAAGAATTATAGGCCAATATAGTCTTGTCATTCCCTTATTGTTTATGTGTTTTCTACTTATGGGGCCAGACATATTCAACAATGGAGTTTTATTAAATGCATTTTAGGTGCTATAGTTATTAATTGTCATAGTATTCTTGATTCTAAAGACTCTAAACTACTGTCAATGAGAGATGAGAGATGAGAGATGGGGCCATTTGTCACAGAGCTCATGTCCTCCTTGTATAAATACCCGAGGAATATCATAAAAACAAAAGAAAGGTTACAATCCAGAGACACACAATGCCAGGCTGGCTGTATAGACTCCATAAACTAGAGAATATAGCAGAGCTGTGTGTCTAAGGCCATTTCACCAACTGAGAGGATCCGTGGTGGAACTGGTCAATTTAAACTGAGAAAATTCCTGTAAAATTTATTTTGCTTCGTTTACTATCACTGCAGTCCAGTTCCCGTGATAGAGTCATCTGCAGTTCATTTTTGGAGAAAGATCCTTAATAATGAAACTATAGTTAAAATTATTGTGCAATGCTGAAGAAAAATGTTTTTATTACTAGTCTATACAAGATAGGCAGAACAAAAATACATTAAATTAAAGGGAGAAGATTACTTTTTGTATCTAAGAGGTCATTGAAGAGCAGCAGAACAGTAGTGTAGTAGTTAGCATGGCTGCCTTACAGCACTGGGTTCAATTCTGGACCTGGGGTGTTATTTGTGTGGAGTTTGTATGCTCTCACCATGTTCATGTGGGTTTTCTCTGAGTGTGCCTGTTTCCTCAAACACATGCTGCTAGGTTAATTGAATCCTGGGAATCTTACCAATCTGTGAGCATGTCTGAGTTTTTGCCTGTGATGGACTGGCGTCCCATCTAGGGTGTATCCAGACACTTATTGCATGCCTGTATAGGCTCTAGTATTTCTGTGACCCTGAATTGGATGAAGCAGATAGAAAATGAATGGATATGTCATAGAGAGCAGGTGAAAGAATAAAAATATCAAATTGACAAAAGGCAGAGCAAATCTCTGAAATATATATTGTAAATAAATCACTCTTGAGCTGTACGGTGTTTTAAGGAAAATAAATAACAAAGTAAAACTTCTCATTGTATATATTTAGAAGGTTTCTGTTCCTTGCAGGGATGCATAGGCTACTGTATATTCTTTTTTAAACAGAAAGTTCCATTGTCTTACATTTATCATCAGCTAGATAAATGATCAAACATAATAGGAAGAATATTAATAATAAACTATATGTAAACCTATTTGGGAGACTTGCCTGGAGTTCTGGGATTTAAGCAATGCAAAATAAATGATTGATGTTTTATGGCATTTCCATATGTATCACTTTCAGTAAGGAGCAAATGAGAAATTTGATATTAAAAGGTTAAGGCTGCTCTGTGTGAGATGGCAGTTTGGTGAGAAAAAAAAGCCTTGTGAAGCTGTCTTAGAATGAATTTGGTGCATGGAATAATTCACAGGTTTATTAACAACTGCCCACATGACTCCTGCCCCTATGTAACACCCTCATTCTCTTCAGTGTGTGTAAATCAGCTCTATGTGTTAAGATGGTTCATTGCGCCACCAAAGATCTCCCAAACACATGACTGCTAGTCTGTGTTAAAAAAAAACAGCCATTGTACATAAACTGAATGAAAATGTGCTCAACTGAAATGTTTTGCCATTAACTCCTCAGTTGTAAGACTTTTTCAGCTGAACTTTAATATCCACACTGTAACAGAAAATCTGCTATGAAGTAATATTTGTAGGAGAGGTTAAGAATGATGTTCAGTAAGAGACCACAGTCCCTCTATGGTCTAGGATGCCTGAGTTTATTATCTTCAACTTTAGAACAGAGGTGTCTGACTGTCACAGTGGCCATGCCAGACTCACCTGAGCGGGCTGTGAGCTGGTGGTGGTTGTCAGGTCGACCGCTGTATCTGGAGCTCAGGGCAAGTGCTGGGCCCACTGCACAGCGGTGTGACATATGGACCTGCTGTGCCAGGGTCAGAGGTCAGTCTTGTTCTTTCCTCCCAGATCTCATTTCCATCTAGGGTAGCCTCTTCCTCTCGAGCTGTGGGTGAAATCACCTGAGGATGACACCACAAATTTAACACCCCTCCCTTTCTTACCCTCTCTTGCTTTGAAATGAGAAACCTTTGTCCTCTCACTTCATAGTTTCCAGTAGGGTAATAACTGAATTTCTTTTTCTAATAAACATCTTTTAAAATAGCTAATGTTATATTATCTGAAAGATTTAGTAGAATCACAATGGGATGTGGGAAGTACAGTGACACAGAACACAGGGGCCCTGAGTTCAGTTCTGGATCTGGGGTACTGTCTGTGTGGAGTTTGTACTGTAGGTTGTCCCTGTGTTTGTGGATTTCCTCTGGGTGCTCTTATTTTCTCCCACAGTCAAAAAACACACCAGTAGATTGATTGGCTTCTGAGAAAATTAACCCTAAGTTTGAGTGTGTGCTCTGCAACGGACTGGAGTCCTGTCCAGAGTGTATCCTGTTTTGCATCCTTTGTTACGATAGGCTCTGTATCCCTGTGATAGTGTGTATTGGATAAAGTGGTTAGAATATGACTGGATGAAAAATGAAATATAAAGTCCAAGGAAATATGGACTTGAATTTGTTTCTAATCTGTTAATGAGATCATATTCTATTTTTGTAATGGTGGTTCTGCATCTCCTGCTATTAGGCAGTGTGCTCCAGCTCTGAGCTGGAACTGTGTGAGTCACAGTTGCCTACTACATGAATAACACGGTTTAATGTTATTGGGTGGGAAGAGGCTTAATTACATGCCTCTCCTCTTTTGTGACTGTAGCTGTGATAATGCCACTTCATATTTTTTAACCTAATTACAGTAAATAAGCAATTCGCACTGGATGTCATTACATCAGTCATAGACTATGTAGACTCCTTAACCTTCTTTTTTATCCAACAAGTCTTTTGTTCTAGTGTTTGTCTTAGTAATTAACTGCTTTCTGTGGGACATCTCTTTTATATCCTATTTTATTCAGTTGTTCTAAAATTACTTCTGATAATTTCAAAGTAAAATACATTCTACAGCTATTTTGTTATCATTTTTGATCCTGACTCAAGCATATTGGTGGGACACTGACTTCTTAGGTTTTTATTTTACCTTATAAATGTTTTACTAGTATGCAATCTTTCACTTATGGCATTTGTTCAAAAACAACTAGAAAATTATGAGACCTAAAACCTTTAGAGAGATAAATAAAACCATACAGTACATTGACTTTCTAACAATTTATTTTTATGAAGACACTTCAGTACAGTATGTGCCTTACACCTCGTGGATCATGGGCTGTCACAACTGGTCTTTGGGTTCAGCAGTTCCAATCTGGGGATCCCGCTGTGTTTGTCCTCTGATAGATTGACATCCTGTCCAGGGAATATTCTGCCTCATTCTCTTTGTTTCCCAAGTTAGACTCTGGTTTGCTGTGGCGCTGTATTGGACTAAATGTTTATTAAAAAATGAAAAAAAAATGGATGGATGATTTTCATGGAAAATTGCTGATAATTGATTGAACACCTACATGAAATTAGTCATGCCTTTATCTTGTCTTGGTATCACTAAGACATTTAATGTTCTATTAGGGAGTAGACATCCTATCATAGAGGGGTGCCTCTTGTATATTCATGTGGTACAGTCTAAAAGAAGAGAACTGACATCTCCAAATCTCAATGCTATAAGCAATCTCACCTCCCACATCACAAATACAGTAATTTTCTCTGTGATTCTCTGTGAAGTGGTTTAGTTAATTTTTAACACCAAAGGTGAATGAGTCAACCTTTCATGTCAAGTGCTACAACAGATGGAATATTGAGGGCAATAGAGAATGGCACCTAGCATGTACAGCACATTTGCCTATGAGCCCCATCTGTCAGCATCGACTGGAGGAAAGAATGTGGCTGATTCTGGTGTCAGCCATAGAGTGCTCTGCATGAGGTGAGGCAATGTCAAAAAAGGAATGGGAGAAGACAACCTCTATTGACATGGCAGCCCTGAGCTCAACCAGGCATGGCAAAATCTCTAGGGAGATAGGGAGATAGTGGCTTAAGGTCAGATAGCCTATGATATTCAACCTGTTTAGCTCAGGAGATACAGTACAGTAATATACTGTGGAAGCTTGTGTGCGAAAGAATCAGTTCCAGTTGTGTTGTGCACAAGCAGATGGAAAGAGAAGATTAATATTTTTGCCAGACAGACCTCCTACCCCCCACTTGCCCTTGGGCATGTGCTGGTTTAGTTTCAGAGATACAGTATCTTGTTATTCTGTTCTCCACAACACTCAAAATGCAGCCAGAATAAGTTCCTGTTAATAAGCCATCAGGAGAAGATGATAGCCTCCCTGAAAGTAGAATTCTCTTTCTACTGCAGTTAAAAGGCTTTTTTTATTTTCACTGTTTTTTTTATTTAAAAGAATTGATCTTCTAATGTGATCTTTTCACCTCTGGCAGGTTGGGTAAAGGGTCGGGTCCCTTATTATAGCTCATCTCTGGAATAAAGCTGCTTCATATTCACCTCTGTCCTCCTGTTAAGCTTTGGACTTTCTCACATGCTAAATTGTTTATATTGATATATCATTTTTATCTTCTAACCAATGTGGCTAAGCAATAAAAAAGCAAACAGAATACACAACAAATTTTACAATACACTCATTTGAGCTAGTTTAGAGTAATGTGTACAGTTTTAGTTATTACTTTACAAAAAAGGATATTGCTACTATAGGTTAGTTCAGAAAAGAACAACCCTTCACAGATATACTGTATAACAGATATACAGTACAGTATCCTAATGCTTAAAGGAAAGTCCTACATTTACAGATATTGAAGATACTGAACCTTTTCACTCTTAAACAGACTATGAGGGGATCTAATTCAAGTATTCAAAATCCTCAAAGACAACCCAGCTGATGTTTTCAGTATCAACAGTGATACATTAATGAGAAGACATAGAAACTAGTAGAAATGCTTTTAAAACTGAAAACAGGAAGGTGCTTTTGTCACAAAGTGTTGTTCATCGAACAAACCACCCATGTTTTTCTTCAAGCTGATAACTTAGCTTCTTTGAAGAAATGGCTGGGTGAGATCCTTGGATCATTTACTGTGACATTTGTAGCAACCAAGCAAGCTAGGTGGACTGAATTTTATTCCTCCAGTCTTATGTTCTCGTGTCTTACAGACAACCGATATTGTACTCTGAGACATTCTGCTCTTAACTGGTTGAGCCACTCAGGAGACCCACTGTAAGATGTTTTATGCAAATGGTGGCCTTTGTAACTCAAGTGAATTCTGATCAGTGCTACAGTATGTTAGGCTCCAAAGATGAAGATAAACTCTCTTCTGGTACCACTCATTGCTTTTGCTTTGTGCCCCTGCAGGGTGAATGCCTTAACAGTCCTGTCTCTGTTTATTTTAATCCCTATTCTGCAATAACTGTGATTCATTGCACTCATTTTCCAGTGAAAAGCATTCTGATTAAATTGATCGTTGTGTAAGCCAGTGCAGTACAACTTTTCCCATGGTGATATATGGAACTAACTATGGCAAGGACTCCATTATTGTCAGAGTACACAATGTATCAACTGACATTACTTATTCACTCCTCTCCCTGGTGCTCTGCATTACTTTACATGCAGTTCTTCAATTCTGCCTTTCACCTTACCAACCATCACAAAGGTAAACACCACATATAGTTTGCAAGGTACAAAATTACACTAACAAAACAATGAGAAATACCCAGAAGGGAGGAATTCAACTTCTCCATATACTGTAGTTCATACCAAAATTTTCTTTATCTGCAGGTTGGACAAAATTAGTTTATTTTGTGATGGGCAAATACTGTAATTTTGAAGTAACGTAGTACATCTTCTTCTTATCTCAAAATCAATTATTTAATGTATTTCCAGTTACCAGTAACAATAATGATTGATATTATTTAATCATAATGCAGAAGAAGTAAAACTGTTGCCCTGGTCATTGATGGTTTTATTATAAGACACAGCTGATGTAGATCCTAATGAAGCGTTTTAGACATTCAACAGTATAAGTCTTCTTCTCCATTCTGGACATAGCACTGTTTTATTTTCATTTGACTTTTGGAAGAGTTCTGAGGTGTAACTCTCTGTTAAAGATACTCTTCTTAATTAATTTGGCCTATGATTTTATCTAAAGCAACTTACATCTGGGTATTTTATAGTAGAGTAATTAAGGCATAGTACCTTGCTTAAGGGTTCAACACTTAAGTGTTTCAAGTGGGATTTGAACCCACAGCCTTTGAGTTATGAATCTAGAAATTAACGACCACTGCACACTACTGCTTCTCCCACAAAGCACCCAGGGAACAGTTCTTGACAGCAGTCTGTAGTTGTGGATAAGGAAGACACACCAGAGACTTGATTAACAGAGAAGAAGAACTAAGAAATTAGAAGACACACAAAAAAAGTTAACTTCATTTTTCTTTTATTATGCAAACTAATTTGGACTAAAGTAATGTTCTTCCTATGCTAAAATGTGATGAAAATTTAAAATCCTTCACAGACCACAGGAAGAGGGTGGCTGAGGTACTGTATCAGACATCTGAGCTGGTCTCATCAGAAAAGTACTGACGTGTAATCCAATATCTGAAAGCCTGGCTTTTGCAATGAAATACTTGCCTGTGACTTGCAGACGTTGCATGTTAAAGTGAAAAAAGATACATTAGTTTGAGGTACAAGCTTTCAGGATGTTGTGGATTTTGCACTCTGTGAGTCTTTTCTTCATGGTGCTCAATTTAGTGGGACAGTACAGATGTGTTTTTTATGTTGTGTTTTATGTTTTATGTTGTGGACCTCTGGAACCTAAAATTATTGGTGGTAATGTTCCCACTGAAAACAATCTATGGGAAGAAGCACAATTGTTTAAATGTCTGTCTGGCAAACAAAGGCTTGCATGTCTTGAGGCTGTTGGTAACTATTTGAACTATTATGTCTATCCAGAATACCAGTTTACAATCTCAGTCAGAAATAGCACATTCCTATATATAGTATATTTCTTACTAATTTTATGAGGCTTAGGTATGCTTTAATACTTAATGGCATCTTCTCTGTTTCCTGCTGCAAACATCAGTAAAAACCCATAAGGAGTGTACAGTGCCCTTTGTCATTGTAAAATCTCAATTCTTCTGGCTCATCTCTATAATGCCAGAACACTCTTTTAGATTCTGTATGTTTACAAGACAGATTAGCTTTCATTTTTCATTCAGTTATTAGTAACATTAATTAAAATTTATATAAAGCAAGTGAGCGATGGAATCGACTTTTTATGCATCATTAAACCCTAATAGCACTAAAACATCTTTGCTGTTGTGTTTTGTTAAACCTTCACCGCAAAGCATTGGTCTAATTCTTCACTTTGCTTTTTCAATCCTTCCTGCTTTCAAACAATAGGTTTTTCCATTAGGTGTATCTCCTCATGGGGAATGGGCTTTTAAAGGAGCAAATCCAACATTGACATCTCAGCCAGACAACTAGGCCACAAACCTGTCTCTTCCTCACAGATGTGTTACCTAGAAACACTTTCTTGCCTTCTTAAATTAGAAGTCCTGCTGAGTGACCTTCACATTAGGGCGCTAGTTCCAGACTTAATTCAAAAATTGGTTAGTAACCTATGATTACGTGTATAAAATAATAATGATGTTGATGAAAACTGCTATTCATCAATTAAGTGAAATATCAATATCTTCCTAAAACATGTTGGTGCTCAGAATTAAAGACAAATATTTATTTCAGTTATTCAGTTATTGTTTTTGAAACGATTTACATTTTCTCCATTTGTGTGTGAAGGGTCCTCTGTATGACAGCAGCTACTAATGATTAGATCTCATACTGCCTCCAGGTGGAGCTTAATTGACATTGCAGTGATACTAAAGATCTCATTAAAAGGAGACAAGTGTGGCAGAAATACATACAGACAAGGATGTGAGAAAAGAAGGCTAAGATGTCACAGTAGGAGTGTGGGATGGAAAACTGCACAAGGAGAGTTGTTAAATAAAAGCAAATATTTCCTTTAGCATTTCAGTGACATCAATCTACACTGCAAACTCACTGAGTCTTTAAAACACAAGTCCAGATAAGAAATATGAAAACTGGAATCTTTCTTGGAATCAGACTCATCAGAGATGGGAGCCACAAAGAATGCTGAAATATGTTCTCTGCTTCCATTTTGTTCTTTTCTTTCTCTGTTTTCTGTAGTTCTGCAATTTAAGCTTGTGATTTATTTGAGCACACAGAGTTACAACAGTATAGATGGCCTTTGCCTATTTTTAGTTCCCCTTTATAAATATTTAATCGACTTTTGTTTTTGGATACAAGCCTGTTTTTTTTCAGGGGATGTGTTTTTGCGCACGAGTGCTCCTTGAGTGTAATTGTAAACTGAAATGAACATCATACACTTGGCTTAATTTCTAGCGATGGACTGATTATGCATTAATTTACATCTTTAAAAGTAGATTTAAACTATAGTGAACATTATTTGTCATTGAGAACAATTATCTGTAATATTCTTCCTCCTTCTTTAATGTTATAATGAGTCCTGAGGTAATTGGGAGTAGATCGGCTGTAGTGAAGCAAATCTTTGAATAATAATAATAATAATAATAATAATAATAATAATAATAATGGATGAGATGTGTGATATTCTGATTGGCAAATCTTCAGCATTAGACTTCTCAAATGTTGATCGGGGACTACAGACTCATCTGTTTTGTTCATTTTAACCAAATTTGTTTTTCAGAATTGTTGCTTCCTTGACATGAGTAGATTTTAGTATTTCTTTTCAAATTCTTGTCATGTCTAGCAGGTATTGAACATACAGTACATCAAATGAATCCCAATAGTAACAAGCTATTGTGAAGAACTTTAGATAACGTATTGTTATGACCCCACGTGTCTAGGGGAAAAGGGGTGTAACATTTATGATAATTTTTGGAAGCAGGTGGGTTCTGGTGAGGGACTAGGAAGCGTGATAACAAGGGTTGGTGCAAAAAGTGATAATTTTAAGGTGAATAAGTAGCTGGTTCAAAATAGGACACAATAACACACAGGGTAAGGGAACTAGAGTGGTGCCAAAGAAAAGAAAATAAACAAAATGGAGCTGGCTAGGAAAGTGAGGGAAAGCTAATCTGACTACAAAAGAAAGACTACAAAAGAAAGACAAAAGACTTCGGCGTCTTCAACACCCTAGCTAACCTCCACTGACTATCCAAAACCATATAAGACGAACAGCACTCACCCTTACTAAACTAGTGTTACTAACACAAAATCAACTAAGTGTGCAGAATATACCCAACAACCTAAACTAACTTTATACACATAAGTTCACACAAAAACACAAGTGAACTAGGAATACAAATAAGGGAAAACGAGAGTAATCAACAGGAACAGGGTACAAAAGAACACAAAAGTTGAACATGTAACACATTAGGGCAAGGTAACAGCAAAACAAAGATAAACACACAAACAAATGAAAGTACAAAGAGAAAAACAGAAACCAACAAACCAACAAAGCCAAAGCTATCCGAAATCACACACACACACATACACACAAAGCAAAACAACAAACCAACAAAGCCAAAGCAAAATCAGAAGCATCTCTCCTTCCTGAAAACCTCCATGTTATATACTGTACTGAATAAGATGCACTCTGATTGGTTGAGAGGCTGATTGATGATTGGTGATGATGTCATACTGCAATAGTTGTGTAATGGTGGGCCAATGGGGGAGGGAGAACAATCAAGGTCAGCAGTGTAGAACATAACAACAAACACACATAGACCACACACTGGGACGTAACAGGTAAATATAAATAGGCAAAAAGAAAATAGATGTCCACTGAGTTATATAAAACTTTGAGTGAATCCAGAAGAACATGTGTGCTCATGGACTTTTATCCAGAAGACTTTCTTTTGGGTATAGTACTAGTTTTACACTAGCAACCTGGGTAAAGCACCTTGCTCAATGGTACCATTTTGAGTTGTTCTTTTGGCATAGTGTCTCTGCATTTGTTCCTCGTTACGCACTCTCCTTGTCTGGTTAGAGAAACAATTATCTTGGTCATGGTCATCCCTTGACCCTGCTCTGGTCTGAATACTGAGAGAACACAGCCTTGGTGTCACAATGAAATATTCACGACAGGCAGTACACATGCGGTAAATAGCTACATCACTACATGCTGTCTGTAGCCTCTCTTCTGATTTATACTAGCACGAGTTTATACTAGCATGATTTATAATAGATCACCTCAATGTAGAGAGAAAAGGGGTTTGTGTAATATGCACCACCAGGCTAACAGAGCTCAGTATAAATCTCAGGATTCAACAACCCAGACAGAACAATCTGTATAAGTTGCAGCAGTCTTTCCCACCAAGTATATTCCCCACAATAAAACATGACGGTGCATTTTTAACACATACACACGTTACGTGAATTATAGTGCACAGGAAAGGTTGATGATAAGAGAATGTATCTAATAATGTATACAAAAGAGGGATTTTGAAGTTTGAATTTGACTAATGGGAATGAATCAATCACAACATAGTGATGTACACACACAGATTCATCCATCCATTTTCTAACTGCTTCATCCAGTTCAGGTTCATGGGAGAGCCGGTACCTATCCAGCGAGCAACGGTCACAACGCAGGATACACCTTGGACGGGTCTCCTCTCCACCACAGGTTATGCATTGACACAAACATGCACACAATCACACCAGGGCCAATTTTCCCAAATGCTAATTAAACTATTAACTGGAACACCCAGAGGAAACCCACAAGAAGACAGAGAGAAAATACAAAGTCCATGCAGATAGCACCCCAGAAATGCTAACCACTGTGCCACTGTGCCACCTTTAAGTATTCAATCACTGTCATGAATTAATCTTTCTCAAACATATACTTGTTTTGGAACAGTAGCTTAAGTATCAGGAGGTTTGTTTCAGTTCAAGGCAAAAGAAAGATTATTATTATTATATCATAGTCATATTCACAGCCTTGCTGCTGTAACAACAAGGTCAAAGCTCACCTCCATGTCATATCATACTGGAAATTATTTTACAAATGCTTTTCTAAAGTAGCATACAGTTCACACATAATGATAACTAACTGCCTGTTCATCAATATATCACAGGAAATGTAAAATAAGTGGAGTAAATTCATTTTCGATTTATTGTACACGCATTGAATGACAATATTGTTATTTAGAGTGAGCTCATGCTTAATTTGAACTCTACATTTCATGTATGAAATATTGAGGTTAATTTATCATTCTTGTATGAATTATGCATGGCTCATATCAATTTGGTCTCTAAAGGAACTTGAAGGAGACAAAGCTTAACACAGTGAGCCCTCCAGAGAAATACAGTATTAATTTCATGAATGTGTCATGGGACTGAAGAACTCAGAAATACAGAGCAAAAGAATGAGGCAGAGGGAGTAAGATACAGTTTGAGGGGTGTGGGAGGACTCTAATTAAAATTGTTCTTATGTATTCAAAAAGTATATCCACACCTCGTTCCTTTCCTTTAATTTCAAAAGTTTCATTCACTTCTCGCTTTTAAAATTGCTTTTAAGCTAAAATCGACTTTCTAACAGAAGCAATTAAGTGTGAAGACTAGTTGAGTATGCCTCGAACATAACTGAAATTTAAGTTGAATTTAATGCTTTTTCAGAGAGTTTCCAATTCCCCCTTTTCAGTAGAGGCAGAGCAATAGTTCAGTTTTGTTCAAATGTGCCTGAAAAGCTGAAGTCAGCAGGAAGCTGAGATAACTTGAGAAAAAGCAGAATAACACAAATGAACTCTCTTATCACTTTCTAACCCTTATCGCTTTCTAATGGGAAGATTCATTGAAAAGCAAGGGGACTTAGAGTCTGACAACAGATTGCATTAGGAAAGTGCTTAGAGACAAAATTAAGGTAAAGAAATGGAACACAAAAACACTTTTCTACATCACTACAGATACACAGCACACAAAATTGCAAAAAGTAGCTATTGTGATTCACTGGCATGTCTTTAGATTTAAATTAGAATTTATAGAGCTTTATTGGCATGGCAGATGAATTTGGGTTGCCAAACAAAAACAACTTACATACTGTACATTTAGAACAATAACATTGCTGCTTTACTAGAGAGGCTCACTCTGTGCTCTTCAGAATGTGACAGAAGATCACGTACTTGGCTGCCACCCCTGTTGAGTTACTGTGTCTCCCCTTTTCCCCAGTAAGATTGATAGCTGTTCTGATTGCCAGGTGAGGGGTATTCTGGACTTGTGAATTTGATGAAGAATTTTTGTCTAATCCCCAAGTACTTCTAATCTAACAGAGAGAGCACCTACTGCAAGGATCTATCTCACCCTGCTGGCAATGGGAGCACAGTTTGACTTCTCTGGAGCTCCAGTAGCTCTGCCTGTGTCACCCGATTTCTGTGGCCCGGCTATGGTTTCTGGTCCTGTGATTTGTCAGTCTGCTTCTCTTTCTGGTATCTTAGCCATGGCACCTTTACTGCCATATAGGCAATGAGTTGAATTACACTTTCAACTATTCAGATCCAGAATTCTTGGCTGCAGGGGTGGAAGTTAAATCAATTTTTTCTAAATTGTTTATAAGATTTGACCAATATACCGCTCTTGAGAAGTGAAATCTTAAACACCTTCAAGCTTTAATTATTATCGTTGACAATAATAACACAACTTTTTACTACAGACTCCTTTTAAAGGGATCTCACATGAGCTAAATATAGCCATTATAGTACCAATCACAGGAAGAATACACTCTCCTGGAACCAAATTTAACTGCTCCTCCCCTTCCACCAGAAAACAGTGTCTATTCCTAAGGTCATCAAAAAATATCTCCATTTTATAATTTGCCTTTCAAACTTAACATTTTTCTCCAAACATCTCATACTACCAAGCTCCTCATTTCTTCAACATGTTTGTCCATTGTCTAAACATCCAAACTACCAATCATGTCTGTAGTGGTTATGTTTTAGCTTTAAATAATAAAAAAGAGGAAAATTATTTTCACTACCTTGTATAATAGAGGACTAGGGCATCTCAATTCTGTAGTCTGGGGTTTACAAAAGCACAATATGTTTTATAGTATGAGCAACTGTAGTGTGATGACCAGAAAAGGAATACAACAAAAGGTTTATTTGCAACAGTACCTTCTGTACGGAAGGATAGAGACTTGTAGGTGTGCAAGAAAGTATAGAAGCATGTTTTTCAATATCATTTACCAGTTACAATATAAACTGACAATACACTTGATCTAGGATGCAGACTAACAAAATTTTAAATAACCATCCCAGATCTGAAAGGAAGACAGACTTGTATTACACAAAGAAAAGTGTGTAAAAAAAAGTGGAGAGTTTATACAAAATAGACTCCTGGGAAAGCTAAGGTTGCTGCTGGAAGAGGTGTTAGTGAGGCCAGCAGGGAGCGCTCACCCTCCGGTCCATGTGGGTCCTAATACCCCACTATAGTGACGGGGACACTATACTGTAAACAAGCGCCGTCTTTCGGATGAGACGTAAAACCAAGGTCCTGACTCTCTGTGGTCATTAAAAATCCCAGGGTGTTTCTTGAAAAGAGTAGGGGTGTAACCCTGGCGTCCTGGCCAAATTTCCCATGCCTCCTAATAATCCCCCTCTATGAATTGGCTACATTACTTTTTGTTCTACCCCCCCCTCGCCCCCCGACGGCAGGCGGAGCGACGCGCCGGTTGGAGTATTTCTTGGTCATATTTAATGGCAACGTCAGCTCAAAGATTTGGTTCAAACCACCAAATGGAGACAAGCGGACCCTGCTGATGCGGGATTAACGTTAGGATGAGAAAGAGAGAGTGTATACAAAATAATATTTATCTTTAACACAGACTTACCCCAATAAAGCCAAAACTAGTGAGGAAAATATTCTTATCATCTTGCATTCTAGGCCTACTCAACTGAAGTCCAATAACCAAAGTACTGTAGCTTGTTCCACGGAAAGAAAAAGTAAATGTACTGTACTCATGTTTCAGGTCTGCATAGGCTGCACAAGAAAATCTCTCCACCTGTGTCTGCATCTCCCTCTCTTCTCACAGTAATTCGTTTATAGTTTTCATGCTGCTATAATGTAATCAACATGGTGGGTTGCAATCTTCATGGATGGAAATTACACACTGTTTGTCTGAATGCTCATCAATGACCACACAGCCAAATGCAATGTGTGAGGTTCCACTGGGTGTGGAGCTGACCTGGAACAGAAAGAAACTAAAAGAGAAGTGAAAGAAAGACTGCACTTTCTACCGTTTATCTTAATGTCCAGACATTTCCACTTTTTCTTTGTGTTCCCTTCTCCCTCCCTCTCTTCTTTTACGCACCTGAGGAAAGGTGTTGAAATGTTGTGTGATTTACTCTTTCTTTTTTATGGAATTAACTGCTTATTGTTCCTTTTCAGGGTAGCACAGAGGCACAGGGGTTAGCATTGCTGCTTTGCAGTGCTGGGGCTAAGGAGTCATTTTCAGGGGTACTATCTGCATGGAGTTTTTATGTTTCCTCAAGATGCTCTTGTTTCCTCCCACAGTCCAAAGACATACTGGTAGGTTAATTAAATGCTAGGAAAACTGGCCTTGTTGTGAATATGTGTGTTTATGTCCTTGTGTGCCCTGTGATGGACTGGCATCCCATCCAGGGTGTATCCTGTGTTGTGCCTGTTCCTTGCTGGGATAGGCTCTCGCTCCCCCGTCACCCTGTAAATCGATTGTTAAGAAATGGATGGATGGATGTTCCTTTGCAATTAAGTGATGCAAATACCATAATGAACAGAGGGAAAAAAAGCATTACAGCGAAACAATAATTACAAAAATAATTACAATGAAAATATGTGGTGAGAAAGCCTCCTACACAACCAAAATGTGAAGATTGTACCACCATTTTTTTATTTTCTGTGGTTTGTTCTGATTCAGAGCCTCCTCTATAAGTTGTGATCTCCAAAGAAGAATAAAGGTAATCAATTGCCTCTTACAAGTGAAGGGAATAGAAGGAGCATATCCCTGTGAAGGTTAATTAGAGCTAATGGCTTGCTGATTGCTGCATGCTTGCTTTCCCTGAAGGAGTATGCTGCTGACATTGGGTACAGGACTGGGGTGGGAGCTGGGGCAGGCTGGGGCAAAACGGCAGAGAGCAGCCCAGACTGAGAACCCAGAGGAGCAGCTGTTAGTGTAATACATGCCTTTCTCTCAAAGAACATTTTGCAGCACCCTTGGTACTCTTAAACTTGCTTTGTGCGTAAGAATGCCATCATACGCAGGTGTACACTGTCAACTCATGTATTGAGTGGAACTAATTAAGAAGCCAATATCTCCCTTTAGACGGAGTTATCAGGAATTTTAAAACATGTTGAACTGCAGCCCAGCCATGTAAAATTTTAGGGTCTCAGCAATGCTGTGTCAGTGACCTCTTCTGCACATTGGATGACCATGGCTGCATAACAAGATATCCCATTCTTACCAACTCATTTGTCAGATTGGTCTCCTATCGCCTTCCTCAATGTCCCCAATCCAGGCTGTTGTGTTCTGTGTTGTTACCGAATGAAGACTGGGGTCTTGCTCCCCAGTGGCAGTGCAGACTGTTGAATTTCTCTGTTCTCTCTGGTTTCTTTGCTACATCACTGAGATGCTGTATACATATTCATGATGAATAGAATCTCAATTACCTTTAATTACTCACATCAGTCTAGCCTTTTTTTTCCTTTACAAAGCAGTTTCATTTATTTAATCCCACATGAAATCAGGTACGTGACTTTACTTTCTGAGAACCAGAAACCATTTCTGGCACCAATGTCAAGAACAGTATGCTCCCACCCTTGTGAACCCTCAGATGATCTGTTTGTTTGTAGCATCATTACAGTTTTTTAGAGAGATATAGGGAAGGCATTCAGTACCCTTGCCTCTGTAATAAACATTGCAAGAGAGAATGGAACCTGCATCAACACTGATCAAAACACTCAGCCTATCATCATAGAGAAAAGGTGACTTGGAAATCACTGTATTTACTCTTAACTCCTAAGCCATTTTCTTAGGCAAGTTACCCTTGAGAAGAATAATTCAGAGAAATGTTTAAGATGTTATATACACCTGGGTTACCGGTCTCCATAATGAAATGATTTCTGCATGCTTAAAAGTGTTGGCATTAGTGAAGCAATAGACACACAAATAAATAGATGTATTAAACTGTATTATTTAAATGCCAGGGAGTTAGAGTACATACAACATACTGTATAGGAAGCCTCCACCATGCAGTACTCATTTGGTCTGCTGTGTGAAATAAGATTGATAGAATGGTTTCATTTTAGTCTAAGACAACTTTTTAAAATGTGTGTTCTCTGTTGTTTTTTCCACCTGTGTTCCATGGAGCTGGAGCTATGCAGGCTGTTGTGTTAAAATGAATGCGCTGGTAATATCTTTCAGTAGGTGAGACTGAAGATCACAACTCCCACTTCAGCCCAAGCACTGCATTAATGACATCAGTGAATCCTTCATTACTCACATAGTGAAGCCAGAGAATATTGCTGTCCATGTTTACTGTCAGTTAAAGTGGATATTGATCTCATAATTATAGACATCTATTATAATACTTTCAACTAATGCCGTATTGTTTGTGTAGCTCAGGACACTGCAAATACAGTAATCAGTCTCTGAAGAATATGTCAGCATAACATTATACTGTATACTGTATAATACTGTCCTTAAACAATCTATATTCCTTATAACTTGTTTATAAGGAATGATTTATAAAGGTCATTCAAATGCAATTCAATGCAATTCATTAAAATGCAATTCATAGTACTTTAATATATTAATCATGTAAATACAGCATATAGTGACATATAGTATCTGCAGCTAAAGTATCACAGATAAACTAAATGAAAATTTTAAATTAAATTTGATATTCTCAATCTCAATTTACACAAACATCAAAACATGAAATATAACATACAGTATCTTTGCTGTTTTCAGCAGATGCAAGGGTTTCCTGTTGGAGTAAAACTATTCATGCCTCTCCAGTTTAGTCATGGAGTCTCAATGTAGAGGCAAATAAATGATTGGCAGAACCCTGGATTTTCCATTTGGTTTATATTTTACTAACATTATTTTAATTTCTTACTTATCTTTCTTCTGAAATGTATTTTAAGTTTTTTTTAAAAAATTCAATAGCAGTTTTTTTTTTCTAGCTATGGTTACAAGAGCTAAGGTATATAAGCTTAATCGCTTTAACATCTGAAAAACTGAACAGTGTTACTCCTCAATAGGTGTAATTATATCCAGGCATTTTGGAGATTCACGTCTTGTTTTCTCTGATAAGATCTGTAATCGAACCAAATCCAGGTTTGCCACTGAATGATTTTGTACAGAAACTGTCTGGAACTGTCAAGGAGCTAACAGAGAATTTGAGCACACTGCTCTAATTTGGTTTGTTGGGTACTCCAGTCTCCTCCCAGCACCCAAAATCATGTTGGGTAGCTTGATTAGCTACCTTATATGGCCTAGGCAACAGGGAAAGGAGCTGGTTCCCACATTTTTATACTGTACCTTTGAACTCTGAAAGGGATTGGCTCTAAAATCTTTTTGCCCTTGGCCTGGTTACAACTATGGATCTATAGGATCCATACTTATTCTAATTTGGAAAAAAAGTAATAATTCTCAATAGCTAATTTATTTTCAACAGTAAAGTAAGCATGCAGCAGGAACTTTTACAACTGTTTAGAGCAGAGTCAGTGATAGAACTGCGCATAGAGTACAAGCTACAAGTAGAGGTTACTTCCACTCTAAGAAGTTGAAAGGGGAATAACATACCAACAATTCGGCTATGGAGCCTATGTCGGCTCATGAAACTGTTTGTTTTTTCCCTTTTAGGACTGTCACTGATGGGAATTATAGAGGAACAAATGGGCAAAATCTATACTTAGCACTAAGATTCGGAAGAAGAGAGTGGGTGAGATTCCTGTTTACCTTTCTGAGCTTGCTTGTGAAAAGAGAGCACACCGAAATGAAACAGGAAGCAGGAACTGGAGAGCATTATACTGGAGAATTAAAAACCCAGCAACAGAGGCGTTTTTCCCACCAAATATGAAGCTGTTAATATTTTTTACTGCTTCACAAATACATCTGATGAATTTGTCATGGCTGCAGTAGGTTAAATAATTCTGATAAGAATGTAAGACCTACTGTAAGATGCATAGAATTTAGTCTGTTATACCTTTAGAACAAGCATTGCAGAAGAGATAAGAAGGAGATGCTTCCCCTGAGCAGGTACTAGATGGCACTACAGGACCACCATTATGGATGCCATACTAGAATGAAACAAAAATAAGAGGGAATATAAAGTAAAAAAACACAGCATTAGCTGCAGTGTTTCTGAAAAAAATGTGACAGTGGCAGTGATGGAACTAATGCAGCCCGTTTTTGTAGGTTATTTTATTAGCAATGTATGTTTTTCGTGAGAGTAAAATTCATTTAATCTCAAACACATTAAATGCCGAGTTGGATTCAGGTTCTTATTCAAATGCGGAAGCAAAAGCCTTAGATTTCTATATTTATGGAAGATTAAGGATCTACTGAAGCTTAATAACGCTGTGCATTTATTATAGCTCTCTATGTCTGTATCTGTGTCCTTAGCAATAGCATTGGCTGACTGGTTATTTGGAGCCCTGAATTCTACAAGTTTAAAAGAAGGTCCTGACTTTCAGTGTTGCTAGTTGCACCCAATATCTCCTTTTTATTCAATTATTGATTGATTTGTTGGTAGTAATTTTTTTCTAAATAATTTTATCAAAAAGCTTAAGTCTATATGTCCTTGTATAAATATTGCAAAATTGTAGCATAATAAACAATGTTTCTGTAATCATTATTAACAAAACTACTGGGTTTGAAATCTTTATCAAAGTACAGAAAAATAATTTTTCAAGAAATGCATAGTACTGCCTAATGGTTTAGATTTTCTGACATGGAGAAGAAATACTGTTCATCAAGTTATACCTCATTTTAGATAAATTATACAGTACTAAAACACAACCTGAGAAATATACTGAAAATGAACTCAAACATGAGTTTCATGTACATACTGATGCAAACTTATGTACTGTACTGTATATATATGCACCTTAAATGTGATTGATATATGACATACAGTATAGTGCCCAAAGAAAGTTTTGGCCCATTTACAATGATTGTTCATTTTTCTGGATTGTAAATGATGTAACCAGTTTTTAAAAGTAAGTGTAATACTTGGATTTGCATACTGAAATGCGTGAAATAAGTTAAATATCAGCAAAAACTGCAAAGACAAATCAAAACTATGTTGAAAAAGTCCCCTCCTTCCCTTTACTAAGGGAAACCTAAATCAGGGTACAAAACCACTTTGGTAAGTTACACAGTTAGTGGAAATGTGATACTGCTTCACATGATTCCAGAATAAATAATCCTACAATAGCTATCTCTGTAAGGCCAGATCATTTCCTTAAAAACAAATTCAGAATTCAAAGATGCCGAATATCCTTTTAAACACAGTGAAGTCAATCATTAAAAAGAGGAAGCTGTAATGTACTGTACCACCCAGCCTACAGCTGTCCCTCCACATTGACTGCAAGGAGGAAACTGGTTAGGGCTGCCACAATGAGACCAACAACATGGCTGAGATGGGAGAAAATGTCCATGACTGAACAGTATCCTGGTAACTTCACAGATCTGGTCTTTATGACATACTGGCAAGAAAAAAGCTATGACTGAAAAAAACAAAAACAACATTTAAGCGAGATTGCAAAAATATGGCAAAATAATTTTATGGTCAGATGAGACAAAGTTCAAACTTCTTTGGTGGTAATGTAAAGAAGTACATCAAATGCAAACCCAACATTGAGGATCTCACAGTCAACAGCATCCCTACTGTCAAGTGTTGTGATGGCAGCATTATGTTATAGTTATGTGGATTTGCAGCAGGGACTGGGAAATTTGTCAAGCATAAGGCTAAAATTAATGGAGAAAAGTAAAGGCAAATTTTACACAAAAACCTGTTTTCAGAAGAATACCTGGACCTAGGACAATAATTCACCTTTCAGCAGGGCAAAGACCAGAACAAACACCAAAGTACTGTGGTACTGTACTGTATATGGCAGTGGTTAAATAAGTAGAGAGTGTCTTTGAGTGACCCAGTGAAAGTCCTGACTTTGATAGAAAATCTTTGGGAAAGAATTGAAAATTGCTGTTCATCAATGATCACCAACAAACTTGACCGGGATTGAGCAAGTATGCAAAGACAATTGGGCAAAAACTGCCCTATCTCTGTGTAAGGACTTATCTTAAAAGGCTCACAGCTACAGTAGAATTGCTGCCAAAAAGAGGTTCAACAAGTATTCTTTCGGAGGAGTGAAAACAAATGCAATTAACATATTTTTAAATTTTCATTGCACTTTTCAAATATCGATTAAAATATTCATTTTATAAAAGTGTGTATACGACCTAATTCCACAAAATTGGGCAGTACTGGAAGGTAATCAATTGCAAATATTTTTCAACTGTTGGTACGAAATACTGTATATAATTTTTAAAATGTGTTAAAAAACTTCAGTGAATGCTTTAAAAAGTCTAGCCTCTAATTTTCATGTTATTAAAAAAGTGTATGGAATTCACAGATCACATACTGTACTGTGATATAGCAGGTTAAAATGGCTGATTTTTTAAGAAGGGCAATTGTCAATACAATATGCTAAGAAGCAAAGTGCTCCCTCTAGCTCTAAATGAAACTGTCAGAAATGCCATTCTTCACAGCAATAAACAGCAGACCACTTTGTAATGTCAGTATATCCCACAGAGGAGTAAAGTGTTCGCAATTACAAAGTTTCACAGTTTCTGACTATTAACTTAGCATATAGCACAAATTCAATTAATTGAATACTCATTATAAATAACATGTTGCCAGTAGAAATTTGAGCTAATTACAAAATGTGCTTTTAAATGTCTGATAACTTTCATTCATTGTCAGAGGTTTAAACAGGGAGCAAAATCCTTTCCTCAAGATGTCTCACATACTGTAGGTACTGTAGTATCTTTCACAGCCAGATCAATGTATGATATAAAAGCTAGTCTTTGATCAAACTGGCTGTACGCACAGTGTGGTGAGCTGGGATATTATGAAGTTACAAGCTTTTTCTCATGTCCTTGAAGCTGCTGTTGATTGTTGTACAAGCTGTTTGGATGGTACTTGGCAGACCCTAGGAAAATGAATTTGCTATCAGCAAAGGAAAACATTCTAATCCCACGAACAAGCAGCAGACCATTATAATGCTAAACATATGCATAGAGAGTTAGTTTTTACAAAATAACATTCAGGGATTTCAGTATCATTAACATATTAAAGAGCTTTTAAAAAATCCGAAATTGCTTTGATCTGTACCTATAGCAGAAGCTTGTTAGAAGCAAAGTGAGTCTAATCACTTCTTTCAGTCATGACCTTGTGTCTTATCGGCACTTGCATGCTAACGTGTGGGACAGCATTTTGAAGAATATACATAGCAACAATAGATTTAGATTTCTTTGCTGGTCTTTCATCATTATTTAGAAATTATTTTGTTACCATTTCCCCTTCATTCATCCTCTTCTGTGCTGGTGATCAGGCACAACATAACCAAGAAATTCAGACTTTAATCAGCCCAGATAGACGAATTTGGACTACTGTATGTATGATTTATGACAGTGGGCTTAGTATTCCTTTTACTGTTAATGAATTAAATGAGTTTTTTAATGTTTATGGAATAGTGAGAAGAAACCATTTATGTACTGTACATAGAATGATCAGGTATTACCAGATAGTTAAAAATGTCAGGTCTGAGCCTGGTTAGTACCTGGATGGGAGATCTCCTGGGAAAAACTAAGGTTGCTGCTCGGTGTAATTGGGGCCAGCAGGGGGCGCTCACCCTGCAGTCTATGTGGGTCTTAATGCCCCAGTATAGCGACGGGTACACTATACTCTAAAAAGTTGCTGTCCTTCGGATGAGATGTAAAAATGAGGTCCTGAAGGTCCTGTAGTCATTAAAAATCCCGGGGAGTTTCTCGAAATGATTAGGGGTGTAACCCCAACGTCCTGGCCAAATTTCCCATTGGTCTTTACCAGTCATGGCCTCCTAATAATCCCTATCTTTGAATTGGTTTCATCACTCTGTTCTCCCCCCCCGCTAATAGCTGGTGTGTGGTAAGCATTCTGGCGCACTATGGCTGCCATCGCATTATCCAAGTGGGGGCTGTACATTGGTGGTGGTGGAGGGGAATCTCCATTACCTGTAAAGTGCTTTGAGTGTATTGTCCAGAAAAGCACTACATAAGTGTAAGAAATTATTATTATGTCTTATCATTGTGACAAGGCTTGCTCTATGAATATCTACGGAAGTCAAAGTCAATTATTTTGCTTACCAACACCTCACTATAAAGTTACTGTTATGGATTCGGCCAGTGAAACCGAAACCAAGTACTGAACCCACTTGCGGGAGCCGACTGAGACAAGTCGTGATCCAAATACCGTAGTCGAAGGAGAGAGCCGAGAGTCCAGGGGAAGCCAGAGAACCAAACTAGGAGAAAGCAACTGAAGCCGAGCCGTAATCCAAAAGACGTAGTAAAAGGGGATAAACCAAAGTCGGAACCAGAACAGTACAAGGAGGTAGAAGGCGTAGCGCAACTAAGTAGCTCGAAAGGGAAACCAATACTGAGCGAGGGTGGACTGATGAACTAAGGCTACGTCTTCTTCTGCCTCTTTCGTTGTTGAGAGGCAGGGATCGTAACAGTTACAGCTGGAGTTTTAAACAAATGAAAATAAAGAGGTTATCTGTTTGATTCTGTGGCTCATGTGGGCTATGACTGCGGTCTATGACTCCTGTGCACAATAAATGCAAACAAGTTCCCCTAATACTACTGCCAACACTACTGTATCTCTGCAATGAGTTTTAATATTTCAGTTATTTAAATGTGAATACAATTAGGGTGTATGAAGCCATGTAGGATGTTATAAAAATAAAAAGACACATTTTTTCTTGCCTGCTAGTTCCTTCATTATTTTACACCTATCTCTGTTGCCTGGGTACTGATAACTGCCTCCAGGAAAGGATTAAATGGGTATTAATATATTGTAAAATTGTTTTTCTTTTGTCTAAATACTTTGCAATTTGCTGTTTGTTGTGTGTTTGAAAGTTAGAGGAATGTACAATGTATTATTTGGTTGAGTAAGTGCAGTATACAGTATAGAATTACACAACATTGCTAGTGAAAATGGTGGAGTAAATATAGGACATACGGATTTACAGGTCCTATTATCCAGATTTGAGATTATAGAGCACTTCTGGGATACACCTGGATGACAGGTGACATATAATATATAGGACTCAGAAAGCTGCTAACAGGGTAACAGTTAACACATTCATGTTTTCTCTAAGAGAGAAATGGGGCAGAATCCCAAAGGCATCACGTGAAATGTGATGCAGAGCAACCTGGTGCAAAGCTTGCTTTAAAGATGTACAGCTTGCATTAATTCCAATAGTGGCCACATATGCTGCTTGCTCACTCTCAGCCAGGGATTGTTACAGTTTATGTGCTGTTGATCAACCCTGATAATGACAAATGTTAATCATCATTGTCATTTTCCTGATAACCATTGTGACTTTCTTGCCATTATACAGTAAGTGATACATGGAGTTTATAATCCAGAGGATCAGCAGGAAGGTTAGATCCTAATCTAAAAAAGTTCTCAACTACTTTTATAAGTCTTGCATCTGGGTCTTCTCTTTGCGTTTCTCTCCAAATCCTGATCTACACCCTTGCAGCAGACACCCTAGCTCAATCTTCGCAATAATGAGACTAAGCAAGTCATGCCAACACATTAATTATGATCTATTCAAACTACTGAACATTCAAATAAATATACTTGCTCAGAATATTAATAAAGTCCTACTATACATGGAGTGCAGCAGTCTCATAACTCAGAGGTTATGGGTCCTCTCTGCAGACATTGCTATTGTACTGTGAGCAGGGTACGTGGTACTATATTTTATATAAGTGACCACCACAGGGGGTAATCCTTGTGATGGACTGGCGTTCCATCCTGGGGGGGCAGTCGAATGCTCTGCTGTCTACGTTATACCTTGAAAACCAGGATGAGATCTGGCATGATGAGTTGCTGTGGCTTGGATCTTACATGACAGCTTCCCTCTGCATGGCTGATGTTTAATCAGCTTTTTCATTGGAATCATTTTTTTACAAAATAGGTCTATTCTGATTGTAGTCAGGGCACATTAAGAAGACTTGGTTCTGTTGATGTGGTCAAAGGAAAGCTGAATATATCTTATCCCAGTTGTGATCAGTTTTACCATGGGATGTTTGTGCATGAGTTTGTTTTAATGGGTACCAGGTTTCCAGGGAGACATCTCTCTCGTTTTTTAATACCTCTTCAGAGCATTGTTAGGAAAAGCTAAGGCTGTCCAACCAAACACCTTCTGCAAAGAAAAAGAACTTCACAAACTCCTTGTTGTCCCCATGGCAACAGGTTTTGGAAACCTGTGTGAGACTGTAAAGTCTCCCTTTGGGATTTATTTTAAAGTAAAGTACATTTGTTTCAAAGCTAGTTACATTCCCATTTCTGCAGCTATAGGAAATTAACTGGTACAAAACAAAGCACAATTAATATTTCTTATACACATAACCCACTCCTTATATTCAAAGCACAAAACAAAAAGATAGAACTAAAAAGATAATATGAAAGAAAAAATAGAAAAAACATAATTGCATAAGTATTGATACCCCTGGCCAACCTAAATTAATTAAGGTGCACAAAATGACCTTAACCTGCCACACAATTAACTGAGTAGCCTACTGTATGTGTGCAATAATAGTGCTTCTTGCGATTTCAGAATAAAAAAACATCTCTGTGTGGTTCCTTTGTAATGAATTTCAAACAGGGACACAGTCATAAAGACTAAGGAGCTTTCAAAGCAAGTCGGGGATAAAGTTATTGATAAAAAAGCAAATATCAAAGTCTCTGAATATCCCTGTAAGCAAAGTATACTGAATGAAGCATCAAGACATGGAGGTGCTTCAGAACACCCAGATGCTGATTAAATCAAGTCATCCCTCCAACCTGTGCAGCTGGACAAGGTGGAAACTGGTTAGGGATGCCACTGTGAGTACAAAAGTAAATTTGAAATATAGTAGTTACCAAGTTCAATTTCTGATCTGGAGAAAATGTCCACCACTCAGCGATATCTTGAACACTTCACAGAACTGGTCTGTATGGCAGGTAGGCAAACCCATTTCAAACCCCAGGTGTGGTTTGCAACAAAGCATTTAACTGCACACTTGTTTAACTCAAACCACTTAACACTATATCTACTGTCAAGCATGGTGGGGGCAACAATATGTTATAGGGATTCTTCTGATCAACAAGGACTGGAGATCTTCTAAAGATTTAAGAAAAAATGGGCAGAGTAAAGTACAGGAAAACCTTTAAGTCTGCCAAAGACTTAAAACTAGGATTTACATTTACCTTTCAACAGGACAAGGATCCAAAGCAGATGTCCAAAGCTTAAGAATAAGAAAGTGAATGTCCTTAACTGATCCAGTCAGGGTCTGGGAATTCAATCCTATTTGAAAGACTTGAAAACTGCTGTCCATAAGCGACCCCACAAGCAATCTGAGATAACCTGAGCAAATGTGCCGTGAAAAATAAGCAAAAAATGCACCAATCTTGTAGACAGTTATTCAAGATGCTATGATTGCTGCCAAATGTGTTTCCACCAGATATTAAGTTTAGTGGTCCAAAAGCTTTTTCACTCGTATTTAATTTGTATTTAATTTTTTTTCTGTTTAGTTTTGCTGACATTTACTGTAACATACTGTATGTTCCTTTAGAAATCTTTGCTTCAAACAATCAAGTTTGGAAAAAACTATTTATATATATATTTTCTGAAAAATGTGTATGCGTCATTTTGCAGTTTTGCAAACTGGGACAATACAGGAAGGGTCTAGATACTTTTGCAATGTACTATAGATACATTGTGATGGAACCTCTTATTTACAGCATTAAAACATACTTGAGTATTTGCAAGTTCTACTGCAAGTTAAATTGTGCTATGCATTTTTTATTTATTTTTTGTCCCTGTTCTGAAAGCACTGTTAAAAATATATCCTCTAATTGAAGAGTAAATCACACAGTGTTATTCTCAGTTTTTCCTTATCTATGCAGGGTCCTTCCTACGACAGTTGCTTTCTATTTTTGTGACAGTGGGTGAGTTACCACAACTCTATTTTAGGGGACATTACTTCTGCCGTGTAGGACTTAATAACAGAAGATTCAAGCACCAGTTGGCCACATCTGCTCACTCATGTGTTGATGTACAGTACCCTACTGTGGATAGCTTTAGTTTTCACACAGATTTTAAAACCATAAATAGCACTAAAAACAGCTGCATGGACAGTGTGTGGTGTAATAATACCAAAGATACAAATAAAAGCATCATTTATCCATGGCAGTGTGCACTGTAACCATGCCATGAAGTACAAAAATAACAATGACAATGACTTCCAATTACCCAGAAAGCAACTATTACTCATGATAAGAAATTAGTACTTATGTGAACCATACTTATGCTACAATGTTTTGAGGTGGTTCAAGGCCAGGCAAAGTACAGTATATTGCAATTTTTCAATCTGAATATCTTCATTATTGTCTGTAATAAGAAGTGAACAGTTACAAGCAATATTTTAAATATGAAAAAAGACACGTTTACATAAGTTTCAAATGCAAGACAACAAGGTTTCTGATCTGAGTACTTGGATAGATTCCAGGTCCATCAATAGTCAAACTAACTTTGACGTATTTACAGTATGGAACAGATAAGAAGAGCCAATTTATAAGCACAACTTCAACCTTGTCAGAGTTTAGATGGGAAATGTTTTGTTGCATCCATCGTTTTTTAACTTAGAATCACCAATTATTATTTTTTGTCTTACCCTCCCGATTTTGGAATGATGAAATAAATGTACACTGAAATTTGAAAATTCTAACCGTGCCCACTTTCAAAATCTAACATATAAATATCTCCAATTAGAGTATCTGTTCCTGCAAGACGCCACTCTACCTCATCTTCATAATTGTCACAACTCTCTGGCTCATGTCGATGTCATCCAGGTTGCCAGCTGTTAGGCAAGCACCTTTACTGTTTTTTAACATGAGTTTAACAGCGTGACAATGCTTGATTGGTATCAGAGTTTTCGTAGCATGTTTATGAACATCATTTATATTTTGTATGTTCATATCCTTTGACATTGACCTTCATAATTCTCTTTTTTGATACCACAGGAAGTTGGACAAAAAAAATACACATTTAGTTTCAGTATTCCATGGGTGTCACGACTATAGTCCCCCCTCCTTAAGGGTGCTCCAGCCCTATCACTCAAGACTTTATTCTGTGCACCTGTTTCCCATTCCCAGCCCACCTTAAAAGCCAGGCGCTGACACTCATCCGGGCTCTGCTTTGGTTTCCGTACCGTGCGAGTCTGGGACCTGGAAGCGCCCGGTCCCGGCTTCGTGGTTTTAACTTCGTGTTTTGATGGGTCTCCTGGTTTTGGACTTTCTCGTGTGTTTTTGGATTACTCTTTTGGATTGTTCGCCTCGGCCACACCTCCCCCGTGCACCAGCGCACCTTGGACACACCCCCCTGTCTTCTGCCCCGTATTCCTGCATGACGTTTCCCCACTCCGTCGGACTGTGTCGTCCGCATAGGGTCCGGAAAGAACTGTTCGTTACAATGGGCTGTGATGTAAGATCTTTAAGGCTTTTTTTCATAAATGCTACAGAAAGAGAAATAAAAACAACTGAAAGGAGGAGTCGCATACTTACTTCTTTTGCCTCCTTTGATTTGTATCTGTCCTGTGATAAAACCAAACTAAGGAACTTTTAATAGTTTGTATCAACCATACCAGTTAAAAGGAAAACATTTTATTTTACACTTGCACAAAGTGTTGCAAACTAAAGCTGTAAATATTGATTTTGCATTGCGCTGCAGTGAAAGAGCTCCATTCTTCAGCACTAACTGAGCAAGTTGGACTTAGCAGTTTGTTTCCTTAGCAACAAATACGTTGATAGCCCTTTATCAAAAGGCAATCAAGTTTGTCATGGAAAAAAAAAGCAATTTTCTCAGCTTAGACGTAGAAGAAAGGCAGCAGGGGTGGAGGGTTTTTTCTGTAAAGTAACAACAGCAATAATCATAGTACAGTGCTTTTCTCTGTAATTCTTTGATTTCCCAACTTTCCAGTGTTGTTATTCATTATTCTTTATACACCAACACTTAACATGCCTGGTGGCAAGGATCAAATCGGTCCTTGTAAAGGGTCAAATATCAGTGTCTATGTGTGCTGTTCATACAACATCTTTAGGCATTATGTTTTTAGATTCAGATATCCAAAATGCACATTGAATTTGGCTATGAAAGGCAGAATTCCTTCTTTTGTTGTAGAGAAAATCTTGTTATCCTCAAGAATAGTTAGTGTATTTTCATTTACAGTGTTCCAATCCATCCATTTTCTAACCTCTTTATCAAATACAGATTTGTGGGGGGACTGGAGCCTATCCCTACAAGCAAAGGGTGCAAAGCAGGATACACCCTGGACAGGATGCCAGCCCATCACAGGGCAGTCACAAACACAGACACACACTCACACTGGGGCTAATTTACCTAGAAGCCATTTAACCTTCCAGTACGTCTTTGGACTATGGGATGAAACCAAAGCACCGGAATTGAACTCATGGCCCCAGCATTCTACCTGATACCATCCACCAGCTATCTGATAAATCTTAAATCTGGCTTTAGATCAAAGTGTTTTTTTTGGAAAAAGCTCTCTTATTAATTAACTATGAAGCCTTCTTATTCTGGCTTTTCATGTATGTTCGGTGATGAGTGCTGCTTTTGATACTGCTGATCATGCAGTACTTATGTCCTTATAAACAAATTAGAATGCATAATGTTTTCTTGATTCTGTCCTTATTGTCTTTATTCAAATTCATATAATTAAAAAAAAGATAATAGCAAAGCATGTCTACAACTAATCATCTAATAACCTGATAACTAATCATCAGATATTGGCTGATGTCCCCTCAAGGATCAGTTCTAGGACCTGTTCACTCTCTATATTTTATCCTTGGGTTATATAGTCTGTAGGGGTAACAACACATTTTTATTGATATATCAGTTATACCCACTTCTATGTGCTCTGAACTAGAACTACTGTAGATGTTTCAGATATGTCAGGAAAAATTAGAAGCAAATATATCAGAATTTCTTTCCACAGAACTCTAAAAAAGTCTAAGTAAAACATTTTCAAAGACTTCTGGTGTTCAGGCTCATATTTGTAATTTTATTAAGCTGTCTTTTTTATCCAGTGCACATTAATTCCTGCCTTTCTCTTTCTGATGTCAAGAAACTAATGCATGCCTTTGTCTTTTCTAAAATTAGCTATTTGCTTTACTTGAGGGCATCTCTAATAATCTCCTGCATAGGTAACAGCATGTCCAGCTGTCCCCTTTTCTGGCTATAGTGAAATCTAAACCTTTTAAAGCATACTGCACATCACCTGTTCTAAATTCATTGCATAGACTCCCTGTGGAATTCAGTCATTTTAATAGTGATCTCAGTTTGTCTTAGTGACTCAGTATAATGTTACATTTCCGCCTGGAATCTACATTTCTTGGACTCGGATTCTTTGACCATTCCTAACATAAAAAGTAAAAACGCCAGTGATTGTATATACTGGTATTATGCACCAAGACGACATGGAGATGCATTAACAATTGCAACAAATGAGTACTGGAACCAATATCACTTGGTTTTCATGGCTCTCAATATATGCATGTATTTTGTTTGACTATTCTTGTTAACTAGCTCTGTGTTTGTCAATAAAAAGACTGCAATGAATGTGTATTCCTTGACTTCTGCAGTGATTAGTTTAGTTAAGCATCTGTGTTATATTCAGTAGCGGTGACTTGGATTTTTCTGGCTTAATCTTTTTTATATCTGTCTCTAGAGACCCGGTGGTAATCCAGACAAAGTCAGAATAAAGGTTGAAGTAACAATGTCATAATTATATTTACAGGAGGAAACAATCTCAAGAACGAGAGGTTTTTTCATAGCTTATCTCAATGATGAATGTCCTCATTCTAATGTTTCAGAGAAGATGCAAACACTGTAATATCACAAAGAACTGTGCAGTATTTGCTAGAGGTGAAATAAGGATTCTGAGTGAGACAATTCTTTGGCTGTTTTTGACTTCTCCTTGTCAAAGGAGCAAAAGTACAGAGTGGAGAATGTGCACATCACAATACACAGAAAGAGCTGGACCAAAGAATATTCAGCTCTATAGAAGTCATATATACTGTATATAGTATTCTTTTGCACTGGCCAACTTGGCTTGTTTTATGCTTGTTTCCTTACTGTATGGTAATGACTGCATGCAAATGCTGTTAACACCAATGTAACGCAACGGGGGTTCAGGCAGGTGCCCTTGCTGCATTAGGCTGGCCCCACACCATCAGGGGCTTGAACCCAGGACTCTCACATCACTCAACAGGGACCCAGCCCAGTGAGCCAAAGAGAGATCTCTCCACAGCCCAGGGGCTGTGGTCCTGCTATCACAGGGAAGGGCAGCGACGTCCCCGCTCTGGTAAGCCGGAACTTACACAACCTGATGGCCGAATGCGTTACAATATTAACAAATATTTTCTAATTGGCAAGGCTTTCTGCATTACAGACTTCAGTCTTTACTGAAACAAAAAGGAACAAACAACAGAAAACCTTCAACATTTACATAAGTTATTTAGATACGTTCTTTTGATACTTTCCACCAGCCTAACTTGAAGGTTTGGGTGGCTAATCATATCAGGAATTTCTTCTTAAAACCCAACACAACTTTCTTGATCTTGCCTTGACTTTATATAGCTTTGAGCACAGGCTTTTGCTGACAACCCCTGTGCTCAATTAAATCCAGGCAGACATCATATTGGCCTTAAAGTTACAGATGTTAGAGACGGTGCCATATCCAAGGCAGACAGTAAATACCATCAATGTCTCTAGCCTATCTTTTGTCATTCCATAAACACAATGAATATAAACAGTGTATACAGTATGTACTGTATCATATAATCATAACTTTTCATAGATCACTCCACTAGTTAACTCCAGTATGAGCACAAAGGAATTACAATATCATGATTAAATAATAATAATAATAATAATAATAATAATAATAATAATAATTCTTACTCTAGAACTGTGCCAATGAACTGAACCACATGACACACTACCCACTACCCTTAAACTTAATTGTTCAAATATTTTAAATAATTTTTATGGGAAACTCAGCCTTCTGCTCTGATTTAATTTCTGCTTTTTAAATGCAGAAAATATACCATATCACTTAGAGGCAGCCTGGTATAGCCAACCAATAGTAAAAGTTAATGATGCATCAACGTCTGCCCTTTTTTGCTGTACAATTAAATTAGCAGGTTGTTGAATGCTTTTTCTCTTGAGCTTTTTCATTACGGATCTGTTATTGTCATCCTTCTGATTCATTTGCTGTATCTGACAGTAAATATGCATCTGCTTTAATTGGAAATGTTTAACATCAGAAACTATCAGTGGTCTGCATCACTGCCTCGAATTTTGCAGGTGTTTTCAAATTGTTAATGTATAAAGACCAGATCCTTGATTAAAATAAAAAACAGCAAATCACATGCCAAATCTCAAAATCTAAAATCAGGATGTAATATCCAAAGTCTACAACCTTGTGCCCTATGGAAATGGTGGATTTTCTTCTCAATCTTTAGTTCTTGAAAAGAAATGCAGTTCCTGCAAGTCCTTTGAGGCACAGGGTTAATAGCAGAGATGATACCATCAGAATGCACTGCGATTTGTCCCCCAGACAGTGGGGTAACTGTTTTTTTTTTTGTGGGAAGAAAAACGACAGCAAGCAGGATGATGTGATGTTACCAGCCAGAATGTAAATCCAGGTTTTGGTAAGAACTGATACAGGGATACTGCAAGATTCAGATAAAATATTCAAAAGTAAAGGTGTCTCGTTAAATTATTAAACACATTACAGCCTCCTGAACACCCGTTTTGGGGCAGAATGTGGAGATCCCATGGGATGACATCGCTACTGTATCTCCCTACAGAACTAATGTGGTCTCAAGGAGTCGGTGTGATGTCATAGTGAGACACTTCCCTATTGGTGATGACTGCATTCTTCATTGAATGTGGACCTGACATTATTTACCGGGTGCATACATTTAGACAAGGCCCTAAAAAAATTAATTAAAAACACTTTAGCAAAGTAGGGTTAAAAAAAACAAATGGAAGACAGACCACTGTACTGCTACTATACCATAGACAAAAATATGACCTTATATTTTAAAAATTCTGTTTCCACAGGGACCAGAAAAGGTTCAGTTTCCAAGTTTTGAGGGAATAAAATAAAGCCAATATCATCTGTAAAATTTACAATATCTAGCTTTAGCACTTTAGCAGATTTCAATTAGTATGACTCAGTACTACTTTGCTATGTAGGGTCTGATATACCTTGACTGACAACACAATTACACCCTTACCAACCAGGGAGAGAGGTGATCTGTTAAAATGAAAGTGATTTATTTTCAAAAGCAGAATTTTAATTGAGTTTAAAGCAGTTGCTGATAATGTAATGGTTTAACAACATACAGTATCTCTGTGTTGACTTTTCAGCTTCCCTTCTTGATTTTTACACGCCAAGGGGCAAGGAGGAAGACACTGGTCCATTTACTGCAACAACTAAAAGAAATGGAGTGAAATCATCACCATACAATTTAAACACTGCCCCGTACATTTTAACATTTGTTTTATGAAAAAAGATCAATCACAGATTCTTATAAACCACATCTTATCTGTGCTACTTGCTGTTTGTTAGATAAACGCCTTCAGAATATTTAACCACACAGGTCACAGTACTGTACATCAGGCAAAATCTTATTAAAAATTCTAGACTTTATTTCTCTGAAAACAGAGTGGATATTTATCAAGACATCTCAGATACAGTATCTTGGGTAACAATGAAAATACTTTTTTCTTTCTTGATCTTTAAATTCTATGGCTCTCTAGGTTGAGTTTCTATGTGACAATCTGTCGGTGTTGCTGTTACTACTGCTACTCATAAATATTTTGACAAAACTGGAGGAATATCAAAGACAAAACTACTTGTCTTTTATGTTCACTGTGTTTTTGTTGTCTCAAAAGGATTTACTAAACCTTTAAGAAAGAATGCTTTCAGTAAGATGTTTGCAAATAGTATTCAGGGGAACCTCACAGCCTGTAGGCTGTATGCATTTTCATTTGCAGTGCTTCATGATATCTAAGAATGGCTGAGGCACAATTGATGACGTATTTCTTCCCTCTCTCTCACTTTCACTTGAAATATTCTCTCCATTTATGGTACTCGGAAGTGAACGTCACTCTGCTGAGGCACAACAGATGGAACACAATCTCCAAGGGCTTATATAAACTCCTGCCACCTTTCATTACAGTCCACAAAAACATTGACAGTTTTTTCAAAGATTTCTGTACTGCCAAAGGAAATCACAATGCAAACTGCTCTCATTAAGAGATAATTAAAAGAAATATAGATAATTACCATCGTCATTGTGCCACATAAACTAGAGGTTCTCTTTTTATTTCACACCGGTTCCTAATTATTCTTTTTTTCCTACTTCATAAAGCATTGCAACTCAACTTGATTTGGTGAATATAAACCTTTCTTGATTATTTACAATAAGACTGATTTTGAATAAACAAAGCTGCTACAGCAAACTGTGTTTTCCACAATTGTATCGGGGGTTCACAAATGTTCTCCTGGCACTGCATTTTACTCATTTATTTCCATGTGTTGACGTGAATTTAATATCTTGGTTATATTTCTGATGTAAAAAAGCAATCATTTTTCATTTGAAAAAGTTACTGTATATTAAAAGAAATAAATGTATATTGTAAATGCAGTTTCTAATTAAGGGATGACCATCAAATTCAAAACCTCACTGTGAACTATTGATGCTGTTTCTGGGAGGTGAAGGAAGTGACCAATTCACTCAGTGAGAAGTACAGGACAATTAAAGCCCTTGTAATTACTAGAACCAACTGCTCCTTTCAGCTTAATTGTACCCTCCACTTTCCTCACATGAAATAAAAGGTCTCTGAAAGAAAAAAAAAGCCTTAATTAGCTGAAACATGCTGATGAGCTAACATAGGGGAAAGACTGGACTCCCACAGAGGTGCTACTGTGAGCACTTGTCAGTGAGGTTTGAAAGGATAAATCAACAGATGGAAGACACTGTACAAGAGCTTTTTGTGTACACAAAGCTGAGATCTGACACCAATATGGATTTGCAGAATGATCTCTATAATACACAAACTCTGTAGTTACTGGAACAGCCTATCACTATTGGTGTTTTGTCAGTGACAACAATTCTAAAATTAAAGGAGGAAGATTAATTCAGTTACAGATGTGAGCCACTTCTTTAAAATGCAATAAGTGAATGAATGGGGCTCTGAGGTGGCCGAGCCTTAGAATAATCTGACAACAACCCTGCAGAAGAAAGCAGTGATAAACACCCTGCAGATATTTCAACTGAAGGAAATACTTCATGGGACTCAAAGCTCAAGGGGTCAAATACGCATTAGACTTGCCTCATTGAGGCATCTTATTATCCTTGTTAATGTATCACTTAAACTTGAAAATGAAAGGATAGAGTTATACCTTTTGAAATTAATAATGCTTTGGATGCTGGAAAATGCTCGAGGTCTGTTTTATTTGATATTTCAGTGCAGTTTGCTTAATGTTGAATCCATGGCAACCTTATCCAGGTTACTGACGTCTTCACTTACAAATAAAGCATATCAACCTTTTATATTAGCTTATCTTTGTTTGTTTTATTTTTCCTAGAGTGTTCTCATGGTCAGACTTTAGTGGAGTATGCAGACTGAAATCAGGTAATCAGGTGCAACAAAATCAATTGAGAACACATTGCCAGTGACAATGAGGACTTGACCTTGATTCTGGGACTGGCACAGCAGCAGACAAAACTAAACAAATGAAGGAATAAATAAATAAATCTCCCAAAAACATAGAATCAAAGACACAAACAAAATGATCATATAGTAATTAAAGAACTAGAAATTCAGCAAACCCCAGACAAAAGCACACAATTAAATCAATCAAAACATAATCACTGACAACTTGTTGCATTTATGACTACATTTTTAATTTCAGGTCTGCAGCTACAGTGATCAATGTAATGTAAAATAAGACATATTCTCTTAAAAGCTATTTACCATAGCTTCTTATTCTTATAAAGAGTAAATCCTTACATGACAGAAATTAGTGCCGGAAATTTTAAAAGTAACTTTCCTCAACACTGCACTTACAGTAGACATGCAGAGAAAGCAATTGCAAAAATGTCAAGGTACTGGTTCTTACAATGCTTTGTTATTACTTTAAAGAGTAAAAACAGGTTTCACAGGTGTACATGTAGGATTGTCATGCAGTAAGCGCTACTCCTTTCTCAACATTGTTGCTTGTGAGTCTCAGCAAGTCATCCATCTTCCATTTTCTAAATAATTTATCCAACACAGCCTTACTGGGAAGCAGGAGCCTCTCCTGGCAAGCAACAGGCACAAGGCAGGTTACACTCTAGAGGGGGCACCAGTACATCACAGGGCACACATACAGATACAAACCTACCAATATGTCTCTGTGGCAGGAAACCCACATGAACACAGGGAGGACATTGAAACTCCACGCAGACAACACCCTAGGAATTTATCTCAGGACCCCAGTGCCATGAGACAGCAATACTAACCATTGCACCAAGAAGCAAATTATATTGCTCACAATGTTTTATGGCTATGACAGAATGTCTGTGCCTCATGTACAGAATGTCTCTGCTGATCGCTCTTTCTTGAATTTTTTACACTGTTATCTTTAAAAGCAACAAGCAACAAGCATTATAATTGTGTGGCATTCATCACCATGCTATACTGCTCAAGGGTTGTTATTTTACTCTTATTATTTAACTTTGTAAAAGTACAGTATGTACTGTACAGTAGATTAAGTGTATCTTGTTAAGAGGCGTAGATCAAGACCCTATGCAGACGATAGAATCCGGAAGAGAGCGCAACAAACACAGGCAAGGAACTGGGCAGGTTGGCGAACAGGGGTGTGTGACAATGGTGCACTGGTGCTCGATGTGGGCTAGGTCCAGGCGAACTAGTCCAAAACAATCCGAAAGGGGAAACCAGGAAGCAGTCCAAAAGTCCAGTACTGGGTGATCCAACCAAGACAAAAGAAGACGAGGTTAAAAACCGAAACGGGATCCGGTGCAGGGACGGGGAATATAAACGGGAGTGACGAGGCCAGACGCTCTGAGCCCCGGACTCAGCTGGGTCAGGGCGTGTGGGGTGACTTGGTGGTAGGCGGGCCTCCGGGTGTCCTTCTTCCAATGCAGAGCCTGGAATAGAGTGAGCGTCTGGTTTATAAGGAGGGGTTGGATTGGAGGCAGGTGCACATGATCAAGTAAAAAGAGGGGGAATTACAATCGTGACAGCTCTGATTTTTATTATGTCTTGGCTAACTTAAAAATTAAAGCCAGTAATTTATATACTTTTGAAAACTAAGAATGCCATTCATTTTTGACATTTTCTTATTATTGTTTATGTTGCTGTTTTTATCATCATTTTATAAAAGAAAAAGGCAAAGTGCAGTAATTAAGGGATACATTTTACAATTGAATTGTATCCTGTAGTATCAAGTCACTATAAAGTTACACATTTTGATTATAATAAAATATTTAAGAAATAACATACTTGGAAGTTATTGATACTTGTTTGTGTTATACTGCAATTGCATAAATTACATTTAAAACTAACATACTGTAATGCTCAATTTATTATAATATACAGTATAGCATCCATTAACAACAAGACTGAAGTGTCAGTTTGTCATTCTCATGATAATATAACATTAGAAAACATTGCAAAATATGAACTAAAATACTGCAGGGTTTCAAGGATACTGAATGGTCTTAATTGCTTCCAAATAGCAACATTACTGCAGTCTCTCAGACTAAAACAATATATCACAATTCTTGCGTTAATTTATTTTTGGATTGACTGCCAGCAGGACACCTGCTGTTTTTTCTTTGACAGCATCTTCATTTTTTCACATTTCCTGCATAAAACATAACTTACAGACTCACTAAGTGGCTTGATTTTCTGGAAACTTTGGGATGGATGGTATTTATGGAATGACAGTGACTAGTACCTCATATATTGTTCTCCTGTAACATTAGTAATTTTCTGTAGAAACGGTCTCAAGTTCTGAGATTTTGTGGCCTGTTATTTTTTTGTGACTTTGGACAGGATTCCTAATGAAGTCATTGCTCCTGACGCAAAGAGTTGAAGACGAAAGAGGCTCCTGTGGCTGTGAAAACAATGTCTGGCTCACATCTCAACAGCACATCCCATGATGAGCTTTATATAAGCACTCAGCTTTTCTTTTCAATACGTCTGAAACTGGTCAGGTGGATTGTTACTTGTGAAAGGGACTTCAGAATTGTGCCAGAAAAGAAACTTAGAAATATGAAATTGTTCTTTTGTTAAATGAATAAGACACAAAGTAAGTTCTTCTGCTGATGATTTAAAGACAAAAACAAAGCAAAGGTCAGAGCATTGTTTGCATTTTGATGTATTGTGTGGTACTTTATATATTTCTTTCAGCAATTTAGTCAGTAGAAAGGCAGGGAAAACATCACTTACGTTGCAGGGATTCTGGTTTTCTTTAGTTTGTGTAGTTTTAATTTGTATCTCGCTTCTTTGAAAAATCTAAAATTGTCTGTTGTGAAAGTTTGTGCACAGCATTGTATACAATGTGTATTTCTTAATTGTACTTCACAATTGCCAGTTTATTATGTGAAATTATAAAGAGATCAATCATCAATAAAATTCATCAACAAATTTAACCACTGTGTTCTAAAGATTCTGTCAGTCAAACATTACCTATGGATTAGCTCTAAGGATCCCAGGTTTCTGAATCTGTTTTGACAATATGATTTTAGTTAGTTGTGAATATTGTTGGTCTCCTTACCGCAGAGTCACACTGCCCTGTCCTCTCCTGTCACAGCTTTTTCTATCAGCCATTCAGCCATCTAAGCATTTTGTCAATGTATCATTCAACAACCGAACCATAAGGCACTCAATCTACACAGATTAGTTATGGCTGTATAGAATAGTCCATGCCTGATCACAGCCTGTCATATTAAATTCAAACAGTTTCCAGTGGCTTTTCTGGATCTCCAATAAGACTCTGAAATTAGTCTGTCTTATAAGAATAATCACATACGTTTTACTTCAAATATTTCACCATGAATTCATGGTAACTGAATGTGTTGCCTCAACATAACCCTTGTGCACTTCCTACTTTTTCACTCTTCTGTTAGTCTGCACTTGTAAAACAATTTTGTGCAACAACTATTAAAGGCTTCCTGTGGGTTTTTTTATGTTTTTTGGTCCAGCACTCAGATTTAAATTTCTTATATATTAAGGAGTGGACAAATTCATTATAAACTATATAACAAAGTTAACAATGAGACTAAAAATTACTGCAATTTGTCCTGAGTCAAATGCCCTATTTATCATTAATTACACTATTTCTGTATGTTTGGTAGAATATTTTGTAAGTAAAATATGTAACTTTAGACATCCATACTCCAGTGGGATCTCTCACCTTCCAGAGTCAAACACATTTGTCAAGTGAAGAGGCTGTAAAAAATAATGTTGGCCATGTTTTCTGGGGGATGGACCCTACATTAGTATTCTTGCAAAAGTTCTTCAGCAAGGGGAATATTGCTGGAGGAGAAGGTCCAGTATAATTTCAGTAATTTCAATTCCCAATGGTTCACAGAGATCCCTCTGTTAATTCTACTGTCGGAATTGCCCACCTTTTTGAAGATTATCATAGTCTTGAAGGCTTGAACTCATTGAAGATTACCTATTCATTCCAGGTTTGTACGATTGGAGCATGGAGATATAGTGTTAGTCTCGTCCACAAGTGGAAAATTTGTATCCCTTTAAGTGCTGGTAGATATCCTTGCTCTCTAAGTGGGTGTTGGTAAATGGAATTGAATATATTATACTTGTATAACTGTGGAATCTTGATTGAAGTGGTCTTCAAAATACTCCTTTCAACTGGTGCTTTACTATCTTCCTTCCATTAGTCATGTCTTATCCTTCCTTAGGTTTCCAAGAAACTGGTCCTTTGTTACCTGGGTCATAAGCAGTTCTTGTGGCTGTGAAGAAACCCCAAATATAATTTAAATCTGCAATATGTTTAATTTCCTTTGCTTGGCTTGGTCTGTTCACCACCTACTGTATTGTTTCTGTCACAAGTTTCACTTTGAAGCTCTGCTTCTTCTTATTAGTGGGCCAGTGTCTTCTTCTTAGAGGTTGAGTTGCTCTGACAAGGACAGAAAGCCTTGCACTTGGGATCATGGAGTTTATTGAACAACTTATCATTTTTTGTCAACCGCAGTTTTTTGCGGTTTTTGGTTGAGACTCTTGGTTCCGTACTTGGTTGAGGCTTGAGAGCTTTTCTCCTCATGCATTCTTGAAAATAAAACTCTATGTAACCTTCAGTGCTTTAATGGTTTATTTTCTGTAAACATGACTTTGTACATGATTTTATAGACAGTTTGAGAGATGATGAATGGCTCAGAAAATGTGTGTTCCTTTCAGCACCACGGACAACAGCAAAGTCAATCAGGTCCTCACTGAGCCGTGGATGTCATCAGGAGGTTTTGTGTCTGTTTCTTCTTTTGGAAAAGGGTTTTGATGATGATGAGCCCATGCTCTGAGCATTTGGTAAAGAGCAGAATGTGTTGGAGTTTACATTTGCAGCTCCTTCGTTGCCAGTGGCTCTGTTCCAGAGACTGGCATCTTTTAAATTTAAGTCTTTCCTCCTTTGGGATTCTAAAAAGAATTTCTTTGTACTTGGCATAGAAATCTACCTAGTTTTTTTCATCTCTGTCTAAAGTAGAGGCAAAGGCATACATCACATTGGCGTATTGATTTCCTGCTAATTTAAGACAAAGAGTCATGAGGATACTCATAACGAATGGGCCGTAAAAAAGTCTGCTCTACTGAAGCAGCTGGAGGAGCTGACAGAAGAGACAGTGACAGAGAAAAAGACTAACAAACTGTTCAAACCAAGTGAAAAAGAGTTTTTGTTTGGCCTTAACCTTTTCCTTCTTTGAAGAAAATAAAGAGTGCTGCTATATGCATTCTTTTTCCAACCAGCCTGCAATACCCCCCCCCCCCCCCCACTTTAACTTTATCAGTCTCCTGGGTGTTGCCAACTCTATGCAAGTGTTCTAGTAAAAGAAGCATATATATATAGACCTTTCTATATTTATATATTCTGCTCCCCACCAATCCCCACTCCAAGCATTCACAGCTTCATTCCCAGGACTGTTTTTCTCTTTTGTACACCACAACTGACTATGCCATTTCCCTCCTAAAACTAGACGGAAGAAGTGTTTGGCCCTCTGTTCAATGCTTTTAAGGGTTGTGTTTCTTGACTTGGAGTGCTGGTTCTCCAGATATATTTACTTCATTATGCCTACTAATGTTTTTCTCCTTCTTGTGCTACATAAAATATAAATCTTCAGAAGATGCTTCCCGCTATAAACATGTGTAAACTCTGTGTCATTCAGTTCAAGGTTTTACATAGGTTCACTTGTACTTCCATTTCTCATTCTCAAATCTCTCCTCAAAGGCTCTCAATGCTTTGAAATTCCTCTTTCCCCTAAAAGACTTACCCTAACATTACATATCCTTTCATGTTGCATCTGCACTAACGGAGCTTGATATCCTTGTGACAACATAGACAAAAACTGATGAGTTACTATTTCTGCCTCATCAGATGTTCAGAAAAAAACATCCCCCTTTTCCTATTTTAATCCTGTATTTCATTCTTGCGTGTCAGATTTAGGCATTACCTTCAAAAGAAACAGCACTCTTCCAAAACCGGATACACACAACATAATTTAAAAAAAACGGACTTTATTAAAATCAAGGTCTTTATTCAGTCTATATTAAACCACTCTTTTCTTTCCTTGACATTTTACTCTACGAATGAGTTTTCCTCAAGATACATTTTTTATTAATTAAAACGGACATGTAGTTACTAGTCACTGGGTCATCTTCTATCAGACACATGTTCTATCAAGATCTGTCTTTCTAATCACATCCATTTGTGGCCATTTCTTTTGAATAGCAGTTTCCTCCACCATCCAAAGTAGATTTCCCAGACTACATAATTAAAACACCTGACTGATTGCCTTCAGACACCTCTACATCTCTACCTATACTGTACAGTGGATCAATGTCAAAAACTAGAGATGTACCTTTTTAAGTTTTTAACTCTGTAACAAGTTTTCTGAATTGGCAGTTGTGTGAGACATACTGTACAATCTTTGTCTAAACAGTCAGACAGTTGCTCCCAAAGCAAAACACATTAAAAGTGAACTACATGCATCTTCGATCTTCCAATGAGGATTATCCCTTTCAATTGAATTGGGTTTGTAACAGTTTGGGGCAGGAAATGTCCCCTAATTGAGACCATCTTCTTTGCTTTCTCAGAGTCTTTCACTGTACAAAGCTTCACCAAACACATCTTTGCTACCCTGGCTTCAAGGGCAAAGTATTGGTAAGAATAAAGTTTTTTTCATAGAAACAGGTTGTACGAAAGAAAGTAATGTAATGTCATTTTTTAAACTCAGTCATAAAACCCCTGTCAGGATCAATAACTTCACATAATATAACAGTCACGTTGGCACATTAAAAATGACACAAAAGTGTCCAACAACCAATAAAAGTCACAGTGCAATAGAAAGTGTCCACATCTGATGACGGAGCAGATGGTGAGATGCGCTGAGATAACAGCTTATGGAATTGAAATTAATATGATGGAAAGGGAAGTCAAATGTCTCCCTGAAGAACTTATTATTCTAAGGGAAGACCTTGTGGAAAAGACAGATAAATTAACTAAAGCATAATTTTGAATAATGTGTGTGAAACAGGTATTAATATCAAGGATTCTTAATTCTCTTTCTTCACTGTAGGGAAATATGAGAAACTACGACCATCTTCACATTTTGTTTAAGGTTTTCAGAGGCAGAAAAAGAAACGTGAGAAAAAAATATATAATAACACAGTGGTGCATTTCAGTTTTCATTGTCCTGAACAAAAATATAATTTGTGAATTTCTGAACCTTTGATCTAATATTTCTATTGTTTTGTTAAAACTGCAAAGATATTTTTCCTCCGAATATTCAATAGAAATAGAAAATAAGAAAATTATAAAAGAGCATAAAAAATGTTTCAGGTCATTCAACCCATCTATCTCATTTGTTTATTAGTAGCTAATTGTTGAAATCATCAGTATTTAAAAATATTTGTACATTATCGATAATTTAGCCAAAGTCATAAAGCTATAGGAAGTGTTTGAACACTATTTAAGAACCACAATTGGAAAAATTGATAAAAATGGACTGTGTAAAGATCTCCTGTACAATTATGAATCACATTTGCAATACATATTAAAACTACAGGGGGAAAACTAGACATGGACAATACAGTACATTACAAAACATATACAACATGCTTTTGAATAACATAATGCTTGAGATCTGCTATAAAATCAAAGGCATTACTCTCATGTTACAATTCTAGATGACATAATTAAATAGAACATATTAAGACAAGGAAAAAAGTATTATCCATTAATAATAATAAATGGATAGACTGTCGTGGCAAATGCTATGAACAGGAATGTAAAGTCTTATTTAAACATTGAAATAGTCTTATTCCAGAATGTAATCCCTTAGAATTTTGCAATGATACAAGACCAGTAGCAAGGAAATACAGGGGAATTTTGAAAGCACAGTTATGCTTCTTCAAGGTGTTACTCTCTCTGTTTCTCTGTCAGGTGTTCTTTCTCATATGGACACTAAACAAAACTAGCCCTAGGACTGATCCCTGTGGAACACCGTATAAACCAGTTATTGAGTAATAAACTAGACCCAATTATTATAAACTGCTCTTTTGATAATATATAACAATAGAGAGTATGCTCTATAACAACTACTACTTCTAAAGACATATACTGTAAATTCATGCTAGCAAGGATTCATGTTCCGTTTAACAGGATATATATGTCTGAACATGTAAATGCTGTAGGTAAAATAACACAACAGAGTTACTCATTAATAATGTTGATAAAAGCTTATTACAGAACTGAGAATCCTAAATGATTACCCTGATAAATGCTTAATGTACAAATGTGTACATTTAATTTTGTCCATCCTTATGGCCTGCTAGATATTTTCTTATAATTCAAAAGATGTACATGTAGTGTATTTCCCTTTAAAAACCTTTTAACACGCTACAAAGTAAATGTAATGCAAGAATGTATTGCAAACATACAGTACTTGTACCTGTTACTCCATTATACTGTATATCATTTTACAGAGAATATCTCTGGTACACAGTAAAGCGGGGGTATACAGTGCATGCATATACTGTAAATAGAGTAAATGTCAAGAAAATATGTTGGAAATGTTTTTTTGTCCTGGAAATCATGTCATGACGTTTAATATAATTAAGCAGGAAATACCTCACACGCTGCATATATGGGCTAGTCAGCTTGCTCTAAAAGTATGGGAACCTGAGAAACCCTATTCCCATCAATTCTCTTCATGTGGATTCAGCAGATGACATTATTACTTGCCAACAGTGGTGAAAGTGAAGAGAAAAAAGTGAAACCAGGCCATGACAGGCTTGTGATTTATACATTTTTCATCTTGGAAAACTTCAAGCAGATGTAAAAATCCAATACTATGAATTTAATAAGATGCCTCTGAGTTACGTCTCAGGATCTCTTGGTGGGGCTTGTCAGTAGAACAGGAATGGGTTTATATGCATCCTAATGAAAGAGAACATTGAAGTCATTTCAGGAAAGGTGTATAGTTATAATTCAGCTCAAGCCTGCAGTATATTAAACTATGGTTGAGAAATGAAATAACGGTGTTGCTGTTAGCTTTAAAGGATTGGATTAACCTGCGCAGCTGTGACACTGAACTTTATGAAACATTGGTCTATTAACATATCAGGAAATCTTGCACAGCAATGTCACCAGAAGTAAAAATGAACTAACCTTAGAGTCTTCCCATTTTATTATTAGTACTTCTGTAAGCTTTATACTACTTTGATTTAATTTTGCTGAATTATCAAATATGAGAAGGAAGACCCCTGCTGATAGATCCCATTTCTTTCATAAAATCCTAGATAGAGAGAATTTAGAGGCCATCTGCTGATTTATTCTCTCTGTGAGGGCATGGGCTACCTTTTTGGTTGCAATTAAATTCCCACTGTATGCCTCAAATTGGTCATTAGGATAAAAAGATGGCTTTTTAATATTGTCTGAATGCTAAAGTGCCTACAGTATGACCTCAGCAAAACTGAAAACATGCATTCTGGTTGTATTATTTTAAATATTAAAAACCCAAAGGAGATGCAAATAGTCACTAAAAGGTACAGACAGACCCCTGAACAATAATATTAGTGTGAACAAATGAATGATTAACATACTGCTTGCTCACCAGTTACAGAGTAATTCCCTCCTTTGGTAAAAATTGAATTTCACACTTTCTTCTTACTTTTAAAAAGGTGAATATCCTAAAATTGACAATATATTAACTAAATTTAGTGATCTACTGTACCTGTTGTCTGAACAGGTTGTTAGCAGTAATGGGGCCCCAGAGGGGACTGTCCTTGCTCCATTCCTGTTCACCTTTTACACCTCTGACTTCAGGTACAGCTCTGAGGCATGTCATCTGCAGAAGTTTTCAGATAACTCTGCAATTGTGGGGTGTATTAGAGAGGGGAGGAAGGAGGAATATAGGAGCTTGATTACCAACATTGTGGAGTGGTGTCATCTTTACCATCTCCAGCTAAACACCAGCAAGACCAAAGAAATGGTCATGGACTTTCGAAGGAATAAGTCTCCACTGAACCCTGTTTCCATGCAGGGTGAGGATATAGAGGGGATGCAGTCCTAAAAGTGCTTAGGGGTACACCTGGATGATAAGCTGCAGTGGTCTGGTAACACTGACGCCCTGTACAAGAAAGGTCAGAGCCGCCTCTATTTTCTTTGGAGGCTCAGGTCCTTTGGTGTGTGTGGAACACTGCTACACATTTTTTATGAATCAGTGGTGGCAGCGGCCATCTTCTATGCTGTTGTGTGCTGGGGCAGCAGCATCATGACAAGAGATGCAAATAGGCTCAATAAACTCATCAAGAAGGCTGGGTCTGTGTTGGGGTTGAGCCTTGACCCACTGGAGGTGGTGGCTGAGAGGAGAATGCTGACCAAGCTCACAGCCATCATGGACACCGCCTCTCATCTGCTTCATGGGACTGTTATTGGGCAGCGGAGCACTTCTAACAACAGACTGCTCCTGCTATGGTGTTCAAGGGAACGTTTACGCAGGTCTTTCCTCCCAACGGCTGTCAGGGTGTATAACGCTGCCCTAGGCTAGGGCTGTTAGCTCTTCATTTGCCCGTCTATGGACAGCATGTTGCTCTATTGTACTTTTTGGACAAACAATCTGTATAAACCTATGCACATTTTGCACATATTTTATTGTTTTTACAGTGACTATGATCATCGTATTTTGCACACACCTTTGTATTTATTTTTATTTATTTATTTTATTTTTATTTTGTATAATTTTTTGTTTATTCTGATGTCTGTTTTTGCTTGTCTTGGGCTGGACTGCTGTAACACATCAATTTCCCTTCGGGATCAAAAAAGTCTTATCTACTGTATCTATCTCTATCTCTCTTAATATGTTGGAAGAAGCAGTAGAATGTGTCTTAATTTGGTTGCATAAAAATCATTATTGTAGCAGGGGTCTCTGGTTAATATTACTGGTCTTCTTACTGTCATAACAATGGGTATTGATCACATCACTGAGACTTTTGCCATTTCAAATTAATCCAAACAAAACCGTTCTGATGACTTTCTGGGATGTTCTTCTGAGGTCCTATGAAATCTTTTTTTGACCACAACTTTGCACACTTTCACTTACCCATGTGATAAAGACCAACCTCACAATCATTATGTACTGTAGTACAGGTGTGCCTTCATTCTGTCCTCATTTACTTGTTACCCAATTATTTAGCATTCTAATTACACCCTAAATAAACCAATTTGATTCATTTTCTCATATTTAATACACAATTGCATCTCAAAAACTCAAAATATTGTACAATTAAACCTTTATCTAAAAAGACCATTGTTCACTGAAACAAGGATTTTTGGTAAGAAAGTGCAATTGCCATACTTCTATTGGTTATTAGCTAACTTTTTCTTGGTAATGTATAACCTAATCACAGGGTTTCATTGACAACACCTTCACTCAATCATCACATTGGAAACTTCCCACTGGAATTCTGATCAGTTGAGGAATGTAGTTTTTCCACTCTTTTCTGAATCCTGGACTACACAATTGAAATGGGGAACGTCTCAGAGAATGGTGACTGCGCTACATCCCTGGCCTTTAATAAGCATGCCCCATGTTTTGTCATTATACACATCACATATACACAAATAAGAAAAGAAAAGATCTTATCGTACTGTAGATGTCCAGAGTTATTAAAAGCAATATATGCAAACACATTGAATATGTCAATCATTTCATGGCTTAAGTTTTAGAAATAATGATCTATATCAAATATTGATGTTGAGTTGTTAAGTATTTGGTGAAGCTGTCATGTTTGCTACTTGCCTAATCTGGTTTTTGTGATCACAGAAAATATTCAGTTTTTTCTGAATGTCTCATAAGAGTAGCTGCATTGGCTTAGAAATAAAAAACAACAACATTTTTTTAGGACAAGAAAAGAACATGTTTGGACGTAATAGAAGATATAGTTTCTCCAAAACAATGTTTATGTAAGTTGTTCATATGTAAAATATTTTTTTATATATGGGAATAAAATTCAGTCCATCATTGCTTATCCCAGAAAGCAATGGGTACAAGTCAGGATGCACCCTGAACGGTGCCACTTTATCAAAGGGCACACACAGACACACCATTCAAAAATGGTTCGTACCTGGATGGGAGATCTCCTGGGAAAAATGAAGGTTGCTGCTGGAAGATGTGTTAGTGGGGCCAGTAGAGGGCGCTCACCATGTGATCTATGTGAGTCCTAATGCCCACGTATAGTGAGGGGACACTATACTGTGAAAAGATGTCGTCCTTTGGATGAGACGTAAAAATGAGGTCCTGACTCCCTGTAGTCATTAAAAATCCCAAGACGTTTCTTGAAGTAGGAGTGTTGTGTTCTGGTGCACTATGGCTGCCGTTGCATTATCCAAGTGGGGCTGATCATTGGTGGTGGTGGAGGGGAGTCCCCATTACCTGTAAAGTGCTTTGAGTGCAGTGTCCAGAAATGCGATATACTGTGTAAGTGTAAGCAATTATTGTTGTTGTTATTATTATTATTATTATTATTATTATTAAAAATGGCTACACATCATTAATTTTGGTAAAGTGTTATTGTATAATTACATTTAATTTCAAAATAGAACATCATAAAATGTCTTGTTTTGTGTATGCTATATTTTAATTGTGCAAGCTGATTATTTTCATTCCGTTCTTGACTTTTTAAAACTGTGTTAGTTCTGGTGTTATTTGTATCTAGAGACAGATTGTGTTTACACAGTTCATGAGTAATATACTGTATACACCCTTTAGTTGATTGGAGACACTATATGGACCTGCAGCATTTTAGGCTGGAACCTCATATGGAGTTCCATGTTCATATGAAAAAGTTTTCTATGAGAATGAAATGGTTCTAATATTGTTGACTGTCTTCACTATGTGGATTCCTCATTGATGAACCAAGAATAAAACCAAGCTTGAACATGAAGAGACTTAAAAAAAGGAACTTTATCAGAAATGTTTAATTCTCTTGTTTATATTTGAATGAATTTTTGTATAGGGTCCAAACATTGTCTCCTTTAAGCATCAGTTTAGACTGTGGGAAATAGAAAAAGAAATTACAGCCACAACAGGTTTTTAATTTATATGTCAAACTGAATCTTCAAACATCTGTATTTAATATCTCAAAGGTAATAATTCATATTCATAAACACATAGTAATGATCAGAACATAATTTTCACACAGTTTTTAAATCAGCCTCAAGACACTTTTACTCCCTTTATGATCAATAAGCATTATGTTAGTTGTCTGATTGGTCAGCAAAATATAATTAGTGTCTGAGGTTTCTAAATGTGCAGTTTACTTTACAATAATTGACTTTGACTTAATTTTATGAGTTAAAAGCCAAATGATTTTCTGTCAAATAAAGCAATGAGAAAACAGGATATTATGGAAAAGATGTCAAAGGATTTAGCCCAGTAAATGAGCTTTAAAGAAATGTAGTGGTTGTGATAAAAATCAGAAAGAAACAATGCAATGTGGAGTTGGAGCATAGGAAAGTTACAGTTATAGGAAAGACCACAGTACTGACTTATTCTGCTGCATCACACCCATTGCAGCACATGAATCTTGAAGGACTATGGGGGAAACAGTCCAAGTCCAAGCAAAACAGTAATCTGACTGTCTCATTTTGAACTCCAAAATCGTCAACATTTCATGTTCATACACCAGAACACAAGTATGCTGGTTGAATTATTTGAGTATAGAAAAGTTTAAGCATCCATACTTGAATGCAGTAACAACTTGTAACTGCACATTGTTACAATAAACAAATAAGAACTATTTGAGGCACCAAAAATGATGTGTTCTATAGATATTTACCATGGTTTAGTTTAAAATAGTGTTTTCATATTGAATTATTGTTGTTGAAGCTTAACAAAATAAGAGAAATTAACATGATTCCATTTTGAATATGAGAACCCAGGTATTCAGTATACAGTATGTAGAAATATATTTAATGTAAATTGGTACTGTTGCTGTCCCTGCAGTAATTGTCTATTTGTTGTTTGTTGTATTCTATAAACACAGCACTAAACTACAACAGAACAACATTTTTATTAACATATCCGATGCATTGTGTATTGCTCTAGAAATAAAAAAATGTTTTCATGCTACAGTACAAGGCTTTATGGCCGAAATGTTGTGTTTTCTTTCTTCTGTTTTCAGCACAGAATAAACCTATTACTTGTTCCTTTGCAGCCTACGCATGCTGACGCAGCTACCCACTTGAACTATACTGTAGTTCTGATGTTCAATGAGGTCACATTTTGATGCATTTCTGAGTTGCCTCTAATAATTGTTCAGAATAAAACGTGTTCTAAATTAGTTAACATTGTTGTATTGTGACATGCAGAATTAGGAAAATATCAATTCATTAGTTGTTGCCTATCAAAGCACATAAACATAATATACATTTGGGTAAAAAAAACACAAAATCCAAAATGTCTTTTTTAGGCTCATTCTGTTTTACTTGAATGTCCTGGATTGGATGAATAAGGCTAATTTAAATGGCAAGACAACAACATAAGAAAGGTTTATGACAATTCTTGAGGAACTGTCACAACATCAACTGAAGGTTGTGTGACAGCAGAATTGTTTATTGAATTCCGCAAAAACTTTGGCTTAACCCGTTTGGCTGAGGGCCAGCCTCCTGGTAAGTGGACAAGGAGAGGCTCGGTGTCAGGGAGAGTTCTTTCCGGACCCTATTCAGACGACACGATCCAGGGAAAAGCGAAGAAAACACGGGGAAAAAGTCAAGCAGGATACAGGATTGAAAACAGGGTGGCGTGTCCACGGAGTGCTGGTGGTCGGGGGAGGTGAGACCAAGGCAAACAATCTGGGGATGATTCAAAAGTGGAATCCAAAGAATGGGCAAAAGTCCAAAGCCAGGCGATCCATCCATCCATCTTACTTTCTCGTCTCGAGTGTTTGGAGTCTCTGACACTGCCCTCAAATGGTTTAAGTCTTACCTCACTGATCGCTGTCACTTTGTCTCTCTCAATGGGTACAGGTCTGAAATTGGTCTTGTCAAGTCTGGTGTCCCCCAGGGCTCAATACTGGGCTTTCATTTTTACGCTGACGATACTCAAATATACATCCATACCAAACCTGACACTGATGTGGCTGTCTCTATTCTATCTAATTGCATCTCTGACATAAAAATTTGGATGACTCAAAACTTCCTTCATCTTAACTGTGACAAGACTGAAGTCATGCTTATTGGTACCCCCCATCAACTTCGTAAAGCCATTCCTGTAACCCTGTCTGTAGATGGCTCTGTACTTGAGCTTCAATCAAAATTGAAAAACCTTGGGGTTATATTCGATTCTGGCTTAACATTCGACCCACATGTACAGCATACTGTCAAAACATCTTTTTTTCACCTTAGAAATATCGCAAGACTACGCCCTATGCTATCATTAACTGTGGCTGAAAAGCTGATCAACATATTTGTATTCTCTCAAATTGACTACTGCAATGCTCTACTCCCTGGGGTCTCTAAATCTACTCTGAACATGCTGCAGTATGTCCAAAATTCAGCAGCCAGAATCCTGACCAGGTCTAGTGCAAGTGTTCACATTACTCCTATCCTGGAGTCCTTGCACTGGCTTCCGGTCACATTCCGCGTAGACTTTAAAATCCTCATGCTCACCTATAAGGCTTTACATGGCTTGGCACCTCAATACCTGTCTGAACTTTTATCACCCTACTCCCCACCTCGCAACCTCCGCTCTTCCAATTCTGCCCTCCTTACTGTCCCCCAAGCCCGTCTACAATGTATGGGCGACAGGGCCTTCTCCTGCTATGCCCCCAAGCTCTGGAACTCTTTGCCCAAGAATATCAGAGAGTCACCTTCTCTAAACTCCTTCAAATCCAGACTCAAAACCTTCTTCTTCAGAGAAGCCTTTACTTAACTGGTTCCAGTCTTCACCCCTCTGCTCTTCTTAATACCACCTTCCACGGTCTCCTCTATTGTTATTGTTGTTTTGTTGTAATTATAATTGTGTCCTATCTTGTGAAATCTTCTTATTTATTGTTGTAGTCTTCTTATTTATTGTTATTGTCATCCTGTAAAGCGCTTTGAGGAGCCACCTTTAAAGGCGCGATATAAAATAAAGTTTATTATTATTATTATTATTATTATTATTATTATTATTATTATTATTATTATTATTATTATCCGGGACAGACGATTAAAAACCAGAGCCGGGTCGGACCGGCAGGGGAAACGGGAATGGGAACAGGAACATAACGGAGCCAGGCGCATCCAGGTCCCTGACTCGGATGATGCAGAGACCAATGCAGAGCTGGGATTAGCGTCAGCATCTGGCTTTTAAGGGGGAACTGAAAAGGGGCTGGAACAAGGAACAGGTGCGGGGAATGAGGCAAACAAGGAAGGGCTGGAGCGCCCTAAATAGGAGGGGTTTGCAATCATGACACTCCAACATTCATGCTCGGTAAAAAAGTGACCAAGGGGTAGCTGCAAAGATAGAGATGGGGTGGAGGAGGGATGCAAAAACGAGCAAGGAAGAGGAGAGGATCCGGTGTGGTATGAAGGAGAACTGAGACAATTACAACAGGATTAATTATGAGTTGCGGCAGCTGAGCTTAATTATTTCGGAGCATAGGAAAGTTGCAGTTATAGGAAAGACCATAGTACTGACTTATTCTGCTGCATCACACCCATTGCAGCACATGAATCTTGAAGGGCTATGGGGGAAACAGTCCAAGTCCAAGCAAAACAGTAATCTGACTGTCTCATTTTGAACTCCAAAATCACCAACATTTCATGTTCATACACTAGAACACAAGTATGCTGGTTGAAGTATTTGAGTATAGAAAAGTTTAAGCATCCATACTTGAATGCAATAACAACTTAGTTCAGCTGCCTTTCTCCCTCCTGAATCTTTGTTAGAACATTTTATGGTCAGAAGAGCAGTTTGGAAGAATAACTCACGTCATGAAACTTGTTGACCTCATAAATCTGGTGTCTGCTGCCCAGTTTCATGGCAGCATAGCAAAAAAAAGTTATAAATTAAATAATAATATAAATAGTTTGTGTTCAGATGCTGTCTCATAAGTGGTAATTGCAGCACTGGATGGTATAGACCCTGTACTGAAGATAACGATGAAGAAAGAGAATGTCGGCTCTCCTGTGAAATATTAAGACAGGGCTGTTTTGCTTTGGCTGATCCGGGTGTTACAATTGAGAGGCTAATTCCAAAGTACTGTATAAGAAGATGTAACTTTTAGTTATACATACTTACATAGCGCTTTTCTGGACACTTCACTCGAAGAACTTTACAGGTAATGGGAACTCCCCTCCACCACCACCAATTATGACTACTGTATGTACTGTATAAGTTTAGGAGCCATTTTTCATTGGCCATATTCATTATTTTTGAATATTTCAAAAGACATTCATTATTATGGACAAAATTAAATGTTTACGTTAAAATCGTAAGAACTGTGCACACCATTTTGAATGCAAACTACAGTATGCTGTATCGAAAGGTTAGCACCCAAAGACTTAAAGTTGAAAATTGTGAGAGTTACTTTGCTGCTTGCTGCTGTATTTATGGGTACATCAGTGACATGGCGAGTACCTGAGTGTTTAACAGTGTTTAACATGAAACTAGTCTGCTTTAAAATAAAGCAATTGTCATTAATTAACTGTCAATGATAATAATACACAGAGCAAACACTAATAATGCATATTTGAACTAATATTCGAAGCAGAAGGAGGTACCAATTTTAAAAGGGTTGAAAGCCTCTGTCGTCCCCTTTTGCATTTTTAACTGTCATTTCTACTTCTTGCGGTGGGAGAAATATTTTTTAGCTCAGTAGGCTGCACTCAGACGAAGACAATGTGGCAACATGGAGGTCAGACAACATGAGCTACTAATTTTTGTTTTGAACCAAATGTCCCCTTTAGGATAAAAACGGATATACAGGGAAAAATGAGAAAATCAACAGCCATCTGACTGGGGTAAGAGCCATTGATTGGAAGTTACTCATTTAAATTATTATACAGAAATCCATGACCAAGCATACAACAGTATGACTATAATATGCCATATTGAGATTTTCAGAAGGCTTTGAATAAGTTGTGCCAAAAGACTCCCCCTGAGTTAGATTTCATAGTCAAGGTAATGTTTTTTTGTATTGGGAGCTGTTTGATAGAAAACACAAAGTGCAATAGGTAGAAGCAACAAAGGTCATGCACAAAGACAGAAAAAAAATCAAGAATTAAAAAGCATTTGGAAGAAGACATATAGTTTACACAAGTTTAAAAGTTCAACGTGTTACCAAAACTACTAAACACTGACAATGAAGAAGCGTCCTATGAAATTAATTTTGTTGTTTATATTGACACAATTTTTTCAGTCACTGTAAGGACATGATAAAAAGGTAGACACTTTTTATATATGATAATATGAATATATAATTAAATGTGAGGAATCAAGAAACATTATGTTAAAAAAATGCAATGTATACAGTATGTAAGACTTCATTTAAAAAATGTGAATAATTCTGGTCACTTCATTTTACTAGACTGGAATGCCGTATGAAGAGTAAATAGGCATACTTAATGCTGGGTCCAGTTCTCCTAGTCTGACAGACTACAAGATCTTGAAGAAAGAAGACTATGAGGGGATAAAATTGAAATATTCAAAATTCTCAAGGGCATTGTCAAAATCATTCTGATAGCCTTTTTGACAATTAAGAATGATACATGAACCAGCAAGATCAAGTGGAAAGGTATTGGTATAAGTTACTGTACCAGGCATGTTGTTGAGCCTAACCTGGCTTTCTTCATGGCTCAATTAGGCCCTTGGTTGACTTACAGGAGCTAATAGCAACAACATTACTTAGAGTAATCAGTTGACTGCCTCTCGATTATATTTTCTCTTATGTTCTTATATCATTATGTTACTACTCAGCCATTAAATTGTCAAGCCCTTTCCAAAAGAAAACTCATTTAATGATTTGCATTGTTTTGCATAAAGTATAGCAGTGGTAAGACTGGTAAAACTGGATTTACATTTAAAATCACATTTAACATAGCAGAAAATTATTTAATTTAAGAAATATACTGTACTGTAGAGTGTTCAAGAATCAGATGAATCAAATAGCAAGATATTAACAGCCTGAATGAAAACTAGGTCTAAAATCTCTTTTGGGTGACTGAATGATCAATTTTCAAATAATGTGTATACATGTATTAGGCATGTCTTGTATAATGTTAAATATTAAAATTACATGATTCAGTTACTTCAATCAAGGTAAAATATATTTTGATTTGAAAATCATGCTATGAGAGACTTGATTTGCCTTTTGCCTGTTATCTGGGTTAAGAGATGTTTATCTGGGTTGAAGAGATGTTTATTCTGCATCTAATGGTGGTGCCTAAAATGATGAATGGAGCCTCCAAAGACTTCACGTAGTCAAACAGTGGGCATACCTAGTAACCGTTCACCCACAGTTACAAATTAATAGTATAAAGAATGAATAATGTAATGATTAGGATTTAGAGCAACACATAAATATCTTCTCCATGAGAAATGTCATTAATAGATATATATTAATAACAACTTAAAAACTAATTAGAGTTCAAAATATGAATTATACAATCACAAATTATGTAGGACATGCTAGCATATGACTAAGGTGTCAAGAAACAATACACTATTTATTGAGCAATTACATGATTAATTATGCAAGCTAGTAAATTTGTTTCACTTTAGTAATGATGAATGATTCTATTTGTCTTGAAGGTGCACCTAACACAACTGGGTATCCGGTTGCACAGAGTATCATTTCAAAAGAGATTCGGAAAAAGCTGTGTTCCTTAGAATGGGAATGGCAAACACCTACTGTACTTTTTTCTGGATTATACTTCTCTCACATCTTAATTGTTTAATTGAACTAATTACAGTTCAGCCCCACTATAATTGGTCTTGTTAATGGGTCTTGTTAAATAGCTACTTCATATTGTAACGCTTACGGCCGACAGGCGCTGTGTAAGAGCCGGCGTACCAGAGCGGGTGACGTCACCGCCCTTCCCTGTGATAGCAGGACCACAGCTACTGGGCTGTAGAGAGATCTCTCTTTGGCTCACGGGGCTAGGTCGCTGCAGAGAGACGCGGAAGTCCCGGGTTCGAGCCCTGGACGGTGCAGGGGCCGACCTAATGCGGCAAGGGCGCCCGCCTGAGCCCCCGTTGCGTTACATTGGTGTCAGAAGCGGGGCGGGATAGCCCTTCGCCGGGGACGGCGATTTAAGCGGGGGAGAGTGTAACGCTTACGGCCGACAAGCAGTGTGTGTAAGAGCCGGCGTACCAGAGCGGGTGACGTCACCGCCCTTCCCTGTGATAGCAGGACCACAGCTACTGGGCTGTGGAGAGATCTCTCTTTGGCTCACGGGGCTAGGTCGCTGCAGAGAGACGCGGAAGTCCCGGGTTCGAGCCCCGGACGGTGCAGGGGCCGACCTGATGCGGCAAGGGCGCCCGCCTGAGCCCCCGTTGCGTTACAATATACTGTATAATGCAGGTGCACTATGTAAATTGTGTTTTAAACTTCACTAAAGTTAATGTCTGATTATTTGCCAGGCCTTAAAGCACCACAACAACACAGATCATGTGAATCCAGTAGTCATAGATATTAACTAGATTACCTATTGTGATAATTTATACTCTACCAATAGGTCCTGCATGTGGCTAAGCAGAGGTGATCCCAGGAGCATTTCATATGCGGTGCACATATGAAATGCTCCTTGTAGGGTACAAAGTGTAGTTTGAGTGAAAGGCAACCAGGGAAAAAAATATTAGGTAGGAAAGAGGACTACAAATTCAATCAAAATGATTCTAGCTTTGTAAAAGGCAACTTATATCCAAATTAAACAATTAAAAAACTTGTATTAAAAAAGTGACCAATCAAATTGCATCAGCATTTGCCTTTCAATAATTTCCTTCCTATAACTGAATCAACACTCTTTTGAAATGTTTACCTTGAAAGGAGTTATAAAAATATATGTATTTTTATTTTTATTGTATAACATATTATATATTATATATTATATATTTATTATATTATTGCAATCACTAGTTAAAGAGATTATTCAGTAATGTAACAAAGATACCTCACTCTAGTGACTGTCTCAATATACCAGCCCATGTATTTCATGAACTAAGAAAGACCTGCAGTAGATACAATATTTATAACATTAACTTTGTAATAAAATTTATTTTACTGTGCCTAGTGTTGTGTCTATTTCATAATTTGCAAAATAATCCTGAAAAACTTTATAGCAGGAGGTGTTGTTTGCTTTTTTAATTCAGTGCTATTTGTGATTTTAATGTTGTGGTGATATATTGCAGTACTGTGGGTATAAGCAGGTCATGTTTTAAGTATACCGCATCATACAGTATTAACTGTTATTGTGTCTCACATGCTTAACTATCACATGGAAATACTGCTCCGGAGAATTATATAATTTCACTTGCTTTGCAATCTGTTCTTAAACTGATATGAATACAGAGATAACTATTGAGGAATAGTCTTGCCATGCCTTTGTGATTATGTTGTGCATCAATAATGGAATTTCCCTTCTGAGAACATGATAGCCATTTACTTTTGATTTCCATGCAAGACTGACAAGTGTAGGCATCCTCTCACGAGGCACCAGTAAATGTAGGGGATTGGGTATTTACTGGGACAATTATTAATTGTAGCAGTAAGTCACAAAATTATTCTTTGATGGCTATTAGAATCAACCTTGCGGGATAACTCAAACAATGCACACACACAGATACTAATACATGAAAAATACATTTATTAATACATAAAATGTACATATAAACATAACAGATCTTATCGTGAAGGTTAGCAGAATACAAAAGGCATATATCCAGTCACGAAGAGTTACAAATACCAAGAGGGATATACATTCAGTATATCATTCAGTTAGACTGTTTCATAAATGAACTTGGATTACAACTTCTACACTAGATACTCAAAAGCAAGTACATCACTCATAGGAATTAAATTGATATCAACTCAATTTGATATCAATTTGATATTCTGTAATGCAGAATGTTGAATACTCATCCAATCTGTGTGGATTCAGATCTCCCGTGGACACAAACAGCAGTGGCAGGCATGTTGCTGTGTTCAATCGGCGCTCTCTGGCTCGGTGCCAGGCAGTGCTGTTGCGGCTTGCGACGTGGTGGGAGAGATTCCTGCTGGGATGCGCTGCTGATGTTCTCTGAAGACCGGCTAGTTAGTGTTGGCTGAAACTAGCAGAGTTTGTGCACAGGAGAAAAATGAAACACTCTTTAGACAGGAAGAAGACAGGTTCGTTCCTGATGAAGCGCTAGTCCTGGATACTGGGATTCAGCTGTCCACAGTTCCGACTGTAGTTCACTTGTTGATCAGGTGAGCGTTCGCTCAGCTTGCTGCTGGGCTAACCTCGGGTGGATCCTTTGGTTATGCGCTGGCAACCTCCGTTCTTGACTCTTAGAACAAAGGATCTAAGGAATCCTTAAAGAACAAAGTCCTGCACTCGGACACACTGGCCGTTACGTGGTTGTCTGAGGCGAGACTGAGGATGTCTGGGAGGGGATGAGTTTTACCTGGAGGAACTATGATCGTTCATTGGTTGAAAGTTTCATGGGCATCCAAGACCCACGTGGGGTTAACCTGCCCTACCAGTTCCTGATTGGCTAATGATGAGCACTCTGACCTTAGAGTTGTAAACTTGGGATGAGACTCTCCCAGAATCTCCCAGACTGAGGTGCCAGAGATGACCATTTGTTAGGGTGGTTGATGTGTCTCAGCCTTGGGAGTTGTTCCTTATCAGGACACTTTATCAGCTAGAAAAACACCTTAATTGTGAACCAAATGGAATGGCCTCTCTGTATCAAGCACCACTGAGATGAAGGAGAGAGGGACTGGCAAGGGGGCAGCAAACGTAATTTCTGTACTTTAATAAGCCTTACCACTACACAAGTAACATTGAGAAAACCAATGTATTACGAGTCTTTGTGTTACTGGCAAAAGGTACACTAAGTTTCAAGCAAAGGTAATGCAGAACAAGGACTAGCTGTGATTAAGTTTCAGGGGTCTACAACCCTGAACAACTGAAAACTTCTGTGAAAAGGAAACAAGATTAGCAAAGGAGACTGCTTCTAACTTCCGGTGATCATCTTCCATAAGTGTCCCTCTGCCCAAAATGATGCTCTGTCTGTCCCAGGCAGCAAAATGTAGCACCAGCCCTCACATACTGTATACATTTTTCACTTTTTCATGCAAGGCCAGGTTGTTGTTGTTTTAATAATGTTGAGTGTTGCTGGATTGGTGCCAATCGCTGGAATGGTGCCCATGTGAGGCTTTGGCAGGGAGAGCTTTCTACAGCAGTGTGTGGGATGGGATGTGAAAGCACCCCCTTTATGATTGCTTTGTTACTGTACTTATATTTGCACATTGGCCAGAATGGGCCTTAGGGAAGTCATGATATAAGAAGCCATTAGAAAATAATTTAATCTACCACTTATCTGACTTTATACAGACCAACTCCAGCATGGCCAAAAGCTCACAGAAGTGTACTGAATAGTGGCAAAGGATTATTCCATGCTGAACAGAGAAGAAAACAAACACACCCGAAGAAAGCTCCACAGCCAAACCGTTGTTCTTCTCTATTCAGGAATAAATAAACCTTTACTTGTTCCTTTGCAGCCTACACATGCTGACACAGCTGCAGCCTGTACCTACCTGAATAGTGGCATACACATACATCATATACTGTATGGTTGATGGAGATAAACAAATTGAAGCCTACTGCTTCATTTAGCTCCAGGAGAGGTTAAACACTGAAAAATTATCTTTGAAAATATTATGCACTGAGGAGTACATTTTACATCAAAGCATGGAACCACTGAAAATTCCTGAGTTATAGTAAGCTTTCCGTATTCAATGGAGCACTTTAGGTGAAATAATTCTAATTGGTTGTAGCATGCTTTGTGGGGCATTACTAAACAGACTATAAGCATTTTTAATTTGACCATTGGTAAAAAGTAATTTTACATTACAAAGATTAATTATAAACAGACAGCATAAAAGTGTAGCGCAAGAGAAGAGGGCTGCAAGAGAAAGACTGATGAAGTGCTAGATGAGTCTTATTTCAATGCTGAGCCAGGTTGCCCCACTCACAATACCAATTGGATTCAGAGCAGAGCGCAAAGAAATGAAGGGGAAAGTGGGTTGAGAAATTACAGGAAGCAGATTCCTGGGAAATTGGACCACTTGGCCAGCCCCCTTTTCATCAGACAGGGAAGTGTTTTTTTTCCCTAATTGAATTTTCCCAACCATTTCCTCAGCCTTGTTAATCCTCACGCAGAACCTTGTGGTGCCTGATTGGCGTGTAATTACTCAACTGCCTTTCGATGCTGGGCAGGCCCAATCTGTGCTCTCTAGTGCAAGGCACGGAGGCTCAGCAGGCAGTTAACATCAGCCACACAGCAAAGGCATGCTTTCAAGGGAATCCAAAGCCAATCTTATTATCCAGAAATGAAGAAAGCTGCTTTTTTTTTCTTTTTTCATCTTTTTTTTTAGTCTGTAATTATTTTCCACCCGTGTCTATCAGGCCGAGCATCAGCTGCATTAAAATGGAGTTAAATTTCTCCATTCTTTGAGGACACATGTTAATAAAACAAGCAGCAGATAACATTAATTGCCAGATTGTGGCTCTGCTTTCAACTGGGAACACCGAGAGAGGCAGCTGCCGGTAGTTGGGCCTTTATGTGTAAAGGATTAATTCTGTTTTTAATTAGAGTCTGCCCTCAACCCCCTTTCCCTTCACTCTCTCTCCCATCTTGAGTGCATTAGCATAAGTAATTAGGAATTCCTCTGTACTTGCTGGATTCTAATTTAAAATAAATGTGTTGATCTCAACGATTCATTTTAGTTTTGAACCAGCCTGTCATGTACAATTAAGATAAGGTGGATAATTCAAAATTCATTTTTTTATGTTATTATTTTTTTAAGTTCGAACCCTCCTGAGATTTCTTAAATTGAATACAGATATTTCTGTATTTGTTCTGCTTATTTGTTTCTGTAGAGCAAATATGACTGAGTATGATCAATTATATAAAAATACAGGATGGTTTTGATTTTATTTGTGTATTTCTGCTAGATGTGATAGACATGGTCCATATCTACTTTAAATGATTCTCCATTTATTGTAATACAATTAATCCTGTTTCAATTAAATCTGATTTTATCATTTTAAATCATAATATATTGTATAATGGTTGAAACAGCTTTCACGTATTATCTTTTTAAAGTCTTTATCATGTTGTGATAGTGATAAAAACTTTGTTTTTCTTTCCTATTATGGGCACTGTTTAAAAAAAATGGATTCTAACAAACCAATTTTAAGTGTTATTACAAAATGTTCTAAATGCACAATATATTAATGGGTTGGGGTTTGCAAAGTCCAAAAACATTGATTTTATAGTCTGTCATTGGGCTGTGGCTTGGATGTATTTTCCCTGTGGAGTTGAGAAGAACAAGTCTACTGGTGACAGCTACCTGAGTTCTTCCCCTTAAAACACATTTGGTCAGGCTCCCCTCTGTCTGAGGGCTAGCCATATTCCAACACGTATTGAGGAGCCAAGGATATTCTAGAGTGAATAATTTAGAAAACATAATAAGGTGTGGAAGGTTACATATTTAAATTTTGTTCTTGTGAAACTTTGATTCAGCGGGACTAATATTGACCCGCGTGTTTTAATATCCTCATTAATTTAACTTCTGCTTGTTCTTTTCCAATAACCTGTGTCGTTTATGAAACAAATGAGTGAAACATCCAAAAACCATCACATTACAAGTATTTAGAGATTAAATAAAATGCAGCGTTAAGAAATTAGGAATATACTGAATGTATAAAGATAGAAGTGGTTACAGATTGGCAAAACCCACTAGAAATACGAGTAGCTAAAAAACGATAATGGCTAACAATAGCTTCCTTACTCAGTTGGTTGGTGTATTTACATAGTAGAGGGAATTCCTGTAGATGTACAGTGTATGCAGTAGATTCTGCTTAAAGCACAGAACAGGTTCATTCCAAGAGGAAGTAAAACAAAGGGCTAGCAGTGGCACATGCTTTAACACATTTATCCATCCGTTTTCTAGCCACTCTACCCAATTCAAGTACGTGGGGAGCCAGAGCCTATCCCAGCAAGCAACAGGTGCAAGGCCAGACACACCCTGGGATTACCAGCCCATAGCTGATCTTAATAAATTAGGAAAACATAAAGAGAAATTAAGGATTATACAGAAATGATAATAAGGATTTACAGTAAATGACCATCTGTATGGCAACAAGCTTATAGGGGATAGTTACTTAACTAGACTTCATTGCACTAGCAAATGCAGTAATAAACCATACAATACGTAGATTATTAGATGCTGTTTGATACACTTCCTCATTAGATTAGTTTTCAAAATGCAGGACATGGAAACTCAGGGAAGTGCATGGATTACTTGGATTAATAACTTGGTAATAATCAGTCAACAGAGAGTACATCTTAATGAACACAGCTGGTTTAGACCCCAGACACTCTATTATAGGCTTTTTTCTCTTAACATTTGGAGAAATGTTGTTTTGACCTGCATTTATTTTGAAGTTCAATCTATGCAGCTGATCAGATAAAGGAGCTACAATTTCCCAAAGAGTATAGCCAGAGACATATACTGCAATCACAGTTGTGCTCTGTGAGTGGCAGCACAGTCACACACAGATATTCCTATGGGTACCTATTTTTATCTATCATTACCACCTGTCTTGTTATATGTTTATTTAATTTTAGATGTATTTCATTTATTTTATTAACTTTCTAAATCCACCAAAATGAAACTCTGGAAAGGGTGAAAGTAAATTAGACGTAGATATTTTTGACTGCCTTAGATTTAAAAGAAGTGGTCATAATGTTCCTTCAAAAAGAGTCATCTGCACTGTAGAGGCATCCCCACATTGTGTTTTGTCAAGGGTTACTATTGTTTTACTGTTTTCTCAAATTTTCCACTCACACTCATTTGCTCTCTCACACACTGACATCCCACAACATTTTTTTTTTGCTTATCACAGAGCTGCAGACTCCCATGAAGGCCGGATGTACACCCAGAAAAAGAAAGCGCTGTTTACTCAGCTCACTAACTTAATATTTTGCATGAATTACTCCGTCATGCCTGGGCTGTGGCGAACTGACTTTGTTCGACATTTAAGATTTTTCCCATGAAAAGAGAGAGAAGTGCACACATGCCGAAGTATGTGAAAAGAATACCTATTAAACACATTTTGAAAGGGGCATCAGGTAGTGTGCAATTTTTTTTAATGTCTTTGCCGACAACATCATTTGCATTCTGTAATTAACTGTCTTTCTTTTTCTTTTTTTTTTGCTTCTCACTTTTTTAACAGGGGTGAATGTCTGACAATTCCAGGGCTGAGAATTAGGTCCATGTTGCCGTAGCAACAGGCTTTATCAAAGCCCAGCACACAGCAGTAAGAGAAAAGATGGCAGCTGGAGCTGCAGTTGAGGGGGGGGACCAATATGGAGGGGGGCACTGGCTTGAGGAAGGGACAGGGGTACGCTAGGGAATGGGGATTAGGAAACAATGACAAGAAAATTGCTTGAGAATTGAAAGTGGATTTTTTTCTTCTTCCTCCTTTTTTTTTGTACAGCCGGCAAAGCTGCTTTAGATAAATGTGAACAGCATTGCAATACGATTCTTTTTTTCTTTAATTTTATTTTCTTTTTTTCTTGTTTGTCTTTAAATACATAAAGGAAATGTAGGTTTCTGAGATTCTTCGGAAGTGGGTGGTGGACTTTGTGCCTGCAACCTCTGTAACAAAAGATTCTGAAATGAATATTTGTGTCCACATGCATGCAACAGAATCAGTTGTCTGAGCCTGCTGAAAGCGAGATTTCATTGTAGATGCCACATGTGTTTGGAACTCATGAAACCCATATGCAACTTGTGATATCGTGAAGCAGTGCTAGTTTATCCTTTCATACTTTGATGAAAACAGCCTTTACTTGCAGTGTGTGTTTTTTTTTAATTCCAAGGCTCTGTATACAGAGAACCTTTTAAGTGTTTAAAAGAGTATAAAAAATATATTAGCTCAGTTAACATAGTATATTTATTTTTCCAAAATGTGGACTTTTTAATCAAATGTTCTAATCTTATTTTTGGATAAAGGACAAATGCTTTACTAAAAAACAATATTAACTCAATATACTTTAGCATATTTCCCTGTGTTTTTTTGTATATTCCCTACGCTCCATTTTCCACCAGATATTCATAATTCTACAGATAATCACGGTCCAGGTCTAGGTTTGCATTTAGAGGGGTGGCGGTAGGAGTCTTTCAGGAAACTGAAATCAAAAAGATCAGAAAGCAGATCCGAACTATTATTTCATACTGCTCACACGCGGGGTTCATCTTCTGTTTTAATGTGGTCGTCTTATCCTTGAAATGTGTTCTATTACAGTTATGTGTAGTATTTTTTTTATTACAGCTTAAGTGACAAGAGTTGAATAAGGGGCAAGAGGTCAAAAATTCCATTCTTTTTTTGTGAACCAATTTTTACTAAATTGATATTTTTCAAAAAGAGTACAAGGCAAGAACAACACAGCACAAAATTCCATCCATATCATCAGTGTGCTTGTTTTTATTTGGGGGGTTTCTGATTTATTCAGTACATGTCCAGTCATAATCCCACAAATGATAGCCTTTCACTACTGGGTTCTCTGGTGTCTGCATTTCTGCCAAATGACCCCTAAAATGGAGTAAAATATTTATTATAGAAGTGCAAAAAGGATTTGATGTTATCAGCAGAGGCACACCTTACCTTCCCAAAAAAATAGATTTGGAATGTGCATATTAATGGCCTGGCCATACAGTATGGTCAGGTCTACCAAAACCCTCCTCACTCGCGAGGAATGAACCAGGGAGGCTGCTGGAATGGTGAAGCTGGGGTGGAGGGAGGGGTGCTAGACTTCTAATGAAGACAATGAATATAAACGGATAGTTATGTCATGTCATTTACTAAAGCACTTTATACCATACTTTTTATTAATTTCGTTTTGCAGAGCATTGAATGGCTGCCATCTGGGGGGCTCCAGTACAGAAGAGAAGAACTTTCAGTAATTTTGCAATTTTCAGCACGCCCTGCTGTTTTTTTATCTTGTTCTTTAGGAGTTATTTTTTTAAGGCACTATACCATGGATTTTCAGGGCTTTTCTTTTATCGGATACCTTCAGAAAGTGTTGGGAGAGTGAGAGAGATACAGTAGATGTTCTAAAATTGCATCAGATGTGTTACATTTACCCCTATGTTTTGATGTGTGCAATTTTCTGTTCTGAACTCCAGAAAGCTCTTAAGAGGCATGGTACTCATGGTATCTCATGTGGGACTATGTAAGACAGTCCAGCCTATTCAACTAATTATTTCATATCCTCACGAGTTTCAGACAAACATCTATCTCAATAGATTTTTAAAACACAACAAACTATCACACAATGTCCCATTAAAAATGCATGCATGTGGTGAACAAATTTTCATATGTGACTAAATAATATTTTCCAATTATTTTTTTTAACTGTAGACATTGAAATGATAATTAATCACACTGACTTTTAAATGGGAAAGTACTAGCATATATTTCACTTATTGTTTTTTTTCTCAGTACATTATGTATAGAGATATTATTTGTTTGTTTTCTCTCTACTATTCTTCTCTTACTCTGCTGCAACCTAATGTTCATTAAAAGACTTAAACTGTTCACAGCAGTATTTAATAGTAGTCAAGGCTTTGGACTTCTAGCAGGAAAGCTGAAGGACCACATCCTGAGTTAGACAATTCTTTTGTACCCTTAATCGATCCAAATGACTCAGATAGATTCAGTAAATACTGCATTAAAGCTTCCTCATATTGTGATTTTAAATGTAAATGTGTTCCTAATGGGCTTATTAATTGATGTGCTTTATCTAATGGTAAAATATAGGATTATTATTTAATTATAACAAAATGTATCAGAAACACTAACATTCAATGATGGAGTGGCTAGAGATGAGGTTTGGCTCATTATTTAATGCTACTGTAAGTTTGTTTCAAATGAAAAAGTCAATTTCCAGAACTTTTATTTAAAATAGCAAGTTCTTCAGAACAAATTTTCACTGATGGATAATTCCAATCTTATCCTTGTAATACAGGTTTTATTTCAATTAGAAGGTGGTAAGATTAATAAGGTCAAGTCCAAAATGAAATACACATATATAAACTATCATGAGGTTTAACATACAGTATATAATAAAATATGTGGGAAAAAATACCCATTAAACTTATATATTGTACCTAGGAGAACGTATTGACTACACACAGAAAGAAATCACTTTGTCTGATTTAATTTTTATTAAACAATTTCAATGTAGAAGATGGGAATGTCAGCAATACTTATTTTTCTTAGAGTTTCTTTGATGTACTTAATACAATAGATGCAATTATCATGATTGTTGAACAAAATCCTAAAAAGATTAATTGATTTAAACAAATATTATATATTTATGACCATTTTGCAGATATATATATAATAAATTTACAGTATCATTTGTATATTGTTCTACAATGTTCTATTTCTGAGTAATCCATTACCTACAGTACACAAACATAGTGTCAGGTGTTCTAAAAAATGTCGCCAGCTTTAGAAAGACAACAATGTTGATGCTATCTGTAAAAATTAAGCACACTATTATAATAAAAAACACTGAAAAGCAAAGAAACACAACCAACCTCTCACACATAACTTATCTTGACTTGACTGGAATGGGTAACATTGATACAAATGTTGTTTTGTTTGGCGAGTCCTGGTTTTTGCCAATTACAGATAACTTTATGCCTATGTATTAAAGGATATTTAATATTATGTATTGTTTTAGATTAGTTTCCAATTACATCTAAAGTTCTATGGTACTGGGGATTTCTGCAGACATAATTTAACCAGGAAGAAATGTGATATAATTGCATTTTTTTCAGTGCAATTTTGTTCCATAATAACAAAACTTTAACACACAAACGAATTCTAACAGCCCTTTAAGATATCATATAAATCATATAAGACATATGAGGAAATATGACTCTAATGTATTATTATCGGCAATGTAATTGGTTTGTACTGGGATGGTTTACAAAAAAATATATATCTTGTTTTATACAACAACCTGTGTGCTAATTACAAAAATAAATGTTTTGGTTACAAAAGTTCTGTCAAAATATGTTCAACATAATTTTAATAATTTTATTTATTGTTTATTATTGGGATTTATACATTGGGGGCCATAATTGTTGGAGAGGGGCTCAGCCAGTTAAGACATGCAGTGCAGTCTGGGATGTACTGTACTACAGTCCAATGATCAGTGACTTGAATCTGACCTAGTCCATTAGCTTCCATAATTAGATTAGACCAAATTCCTCAAGCTGCAGTGCACAACTGACGGAGCACTGCAGTACCATGTGGGTTTGTAGTCATCCAGAGTATTCTGAACTTGCCTCACAGCACCAGCTGTTCTGGTTTGCTAAATGCTTGTGAGCCGGCGGCGCTGTCAGGATAAGATGGACAGTGGTGTTCAAAAGTATTGGGACAGCAAACTCCAAACTTATTTCTGCCTTACACTCAAAAGCGATTTGTATTTGTGAGGATTAAATTAATATAAACCAGTACAAGAAAGGTTGTAGTTCTATGCATATTTTCAGTTGGATTAGTACAAAAACATACTTTATGTCGATCCCAGTGATTTGTAGTGACCATAAGTATTGGGACACATTCACTTCACTGAAATTTCAGAGTGTAAATTCAGCATTTGGTTCCATGTTCCATTGAGGCAATAACCTGAAGTCTGTGACACATTGAGCTCACCAAACGCTTTAAATAATCATTTATTATGCTTTGCTAAAATGTTGTTGCAGTTCAATTTCTGTCTATTCTTAAGCTGTTACAATTTAGTATGCTCCTGAAGTTAAAAGGCCCAATGCTATCAATTTTTTTAATAGGCCTAATTGGATTGAATGAATTGAATGGATTTTATTGTAAAGGTTCTACTTATCAGTTATTAGTTTTCATGAAAACAGTTTTCATATTACTGGAGGAGCGGTATGGTGGTGCAGTGGTTAGCATTGCTGTCTCCTAGTGATTGGGTCCTGGGTTCATTTCCAGACCTGAGGTTCTATCTGCTTGGAATTTGTATGTTTTCCCCATGTTCGTGTGAGTTTCCTCCAGCTGCTCCAGTTTTCCTCCACAGTCCAAAGAATTACTGGTAGTTTAACTGGCTTCTTGGAAAAATTGGACTGTGTATGTGCATGTCTGTGTTTGTGTCTGTATTGCAATGGACTGGCGTCTCACCCAGGGTATACTATATCCTGCCTTGTGCCCATTGCTTGCCAGCATAGTCTCTGGTTTCCCATGACCCTAAATTGAATGAAGCAGTGAGAAAATAGATGGATGGATAGAAAATGGATGGATGAATTTTTATTGGAGGTCATAGTGAAAATTTCAGTTTTGCAGTTTCAAATTCACCGTCTTTATGCTTTATGCATGAACTGTGTCTGAATGCTACTTCTGCTGGAGATACTATGATACTATTGCAGGGTGAGAGGCGATAGATTGAGCCTGGAGGGTCAGGCTGACATTGCATACTTAGGAGGAAAAGTGAATATTATCCGCATTTATATATAAGTAAAGATCAGTCACTTATAACTTATAAAACTACAAAAGAAATAATACTGTCTAATTTGTATATCTGTATCATTAAATTGCACTTCTGTGCAAAAGTCTTTGATACCTCCATTTGTGATTTTCAGTATTATAACAATTTGTCATGCCCTCTGCATCTAGAGGGCACTCCTTCTCTGTCCTGTTCCTAGTTTCTCCGTGCTTCACTTGTTCTTCCTGTGTGTCTTGTTGTCTGGGGCTATATATTTCTGGGTCTCCCTATCTTCCTCGCTCGGCATTGGGATCGGATATCGTGAGACTTGTCTCACCAGGTCGCCCCATGCCCGCTGCCTGAGGGCTCTAGTCTCTTTTCCCCAGCATTTTCCTGCCGCTTCGCATAGGGTCTTACTGGTCTCTCCACGGCTAGCCTCCGGCTTTCGTGACACAATTATTGTATAATATTATAATTTATAATGCTTAGGTTGGTAAAGAAGAAATTAAGCTTGTCAATTAGCACTCTTTAGTTTATATTAATCACCTCTATAACTTTTGAGCTTTATAATTTTACTTTTTCAAAGCAGAATAGCATAACCTAAATACCCAAGCACATCTATCATATCTATTTATAGCGAATCTATCATATTCATCACTTAAATGTCTTTGCTGACTTAGTGTTAGGTGTTCCTCTCTATAATTAAATTGTTCCACATTACACATCCATGAAGATAAAAGAATACGTTCTGTACTACAAAACATAGATCAGTCAGTATTAGCTGTTTAAAATTAAATGGCTAACATTTAAGCGGATGTGATGTGAAGTGTTTCATGAAGATGGAAAAACACTGATGTAGTTTCTATGTTCCATTTACAATTTGTGCTTCTGAGGCATGATAAAAAAACAAGAACTGGAAGACCAAAACAGATGTATTACAGTAGTGAGTAATGGTTGAAAATAGCATCTTTAAGGAACAGAAAGGAGCCAATTGCAGACTTGATAGCAAAACTGTCAGAAGTCTCAGGTATCATCTTCCAGATATAGTACAAGCACTGTTTCTGAAACCAAGACTTTAAGGACGTTGAAAAATACTTTGCAGTGAGAAAACCTGTTAAGAAAGGAGAACAAAATGTAAAGTATAAACATGCACAGTAACACAGAAATTAGATTATGAAAAGTTTTGGGGGGCACATGAGTTAAAGCTTCAGCTGTCTGGGTCTAATTGATACAAATCTGAATCTTCTAAGGACAAAGTTTGATTTACATTTGGGGATTATATTTCTAAAGTGGAATAGGAAAACAGCTGTACACTGACAGTACAGTACATTGATTGAAGCAAGGTATAAATTGTAATCCACCATGCTGTCCCCAGTTTTACAAGACTCATTGATCTAAACATTATCTTATAGTAAGGCAGTGGTCCAGCACTTTCAGCTGGGTAAATTATAACTTATTTGTGAAGGTAAGAGGAAGCAGGATTCCTTTAATGAATGGAATGTCCTCCCTCAAGGCCCAAATCTTAATATCACTGTATCTGAGTGGGGCTATCTGGACAACCATAAAAGTAAAAAAGAATACCAGTAACGTAGATGATTTTTGAAACACTATTCCACAGGAGTGTAAGAATCATTCTAAATTATTTCCAAAGCACAATTTGATAGTTTTGAATGAAAAGGTTGACTATATTTTCTATTAGATTATATTATGGGCTACTGTCTTTCCCTTTGTTTGATACGTTTTAGTTTTTCATAAAGATTTGATTAAAAAATATAAGTGCCTAGAATACAAAGTTTTAGATTCCTGAAGCATTAGAGTTGTAACTTGTTGGCTTTTGCACAATGGTGCACGATGACAACATGATCTAGATTTGCTGATTTAGATTATTATTCTTGCATATTATGCTTCCATTGTTGTGAACGATGATGTCTCAAAATTGTGTTCAACAAAAGTGGACATCAGTGGAAATAAACATGATTCTCTTGCAAAATCGTCACTGTTCACACATCTTTGGAAACATAACATTTTTTATCTGTCTTTCCTGTCTTTCATAAATATTTTCAAATTGAATGGTTTACGGTTAAATGGTCATGTTCTTTTTTCCTGTTACTGAAGAAACATATATTCTCAAAATCAACACTTCCTCTGAGTAAATTGAAGCTTTACATTCATGACCAACACCTACAATTTCCTGTCATATTAAATGTTTGAGTTTGCATAAAACCATTCTTTGACAACTAAATTAGCTTCACACTGCCCTTCTTAATGGGTTACATGTTGTCTTTAGGTTCCTTTAAAATGAGAACACTAGGCTAATGCTGGATGGCATACAGTATTAGTTACTGACAAAGAGAAAGTCTAAATGAGAAAAAACAATACAGTGAAACTATTGTATATACATTTCAAAATAGGAAACTAAACAAATTGTTAAAGGTATCATTTTGAAAGTTGCTTTAGAACAGAAAGGCTTAGAAGATTTTTTTTTAATTGATGTAGAGGCAGTTAAACATCATCACCTTGCAGTGAACATTTCTTGTTTTGACAGTATGTTAATTTTTGCTACCCAATATTTATAATTTGACAGTGACATTTCAGTGCTTATGTTTTGAATAAAGGGTGGCAGGAGAAATATGTTGTCATTAATGTGAGAGTCCTGGGAAACTATATAGGGTATAGAAGTCAATCAAGACTTTTCAGGAGAGACAAATAATGCAATGAATGCAAGGTAAATATACTGTACAGATATTCATGACCTGTGTAGCACTCACAGCTCAGTTTTATAGTGCAAGGCATGAACTATTTGATTAAGCATGGTATCAGTGAAAGAGGCAAGTCAAAGATGGTACTGTGTCATTTTGACAAGTAAATCAACACAACACAGCTGTACTAACACATATTACTTTCCTTTTCCTTTGTTCTTCCACACAGCTCAGTCATTTGCTCACTTTGGAGAAATCAGGAATACTGAGCCTGCTCTGCAACTGGATAACAATCTCCATGAGAAATCAAGAAACAGTGCATGTATCAAAAAATAGCAATGCGGCCTCAGTAGGTGTTGCTATTCTCTTCCACCATTGGAGCAAATACAGTTATAATAGTAAGTTGCAATCACAAATAAGTTTTTGAATATTCCATGGATAGAAAGACAGTGAACAATTCAGTACATTGACCAAGTGATTAAATTTAAAATGCTCTCAAAACAGTAGTCCAAAGGGTTGTTAGCACTTTAATCCATCAACACTATTGACTCACTGAGTACTGGGCTTCTGACATTCCAACAATATAAATGCAGAGTAAGTAAAAGCACCATAGTAGCAATCTGACTCTGGGTGTGAATCTGCATTTTGGGCTTAGTACAGCTTCTTAAGGTCTGAACGTACTTTCCCAGCAAGAGACTCTGCTTTCTTTCTTTTTTTAAGAAAGAATTAAAAGGGATTCAATTTTGCCTGAATGGAAGTGCTTCAGCAGGTGGTTGACACACAGTGGTGCTGACTGGTGCGACAGTAATTATTTCAAAGGAATTCTGTCAATAGTGTTTTTCTGGGGCTCAGGGTACTTTACCAATCTTATGTTTTTAGTGAACAGTGATTAGTGCTCTCTTGGCAAAACAGTTCTGTCAGCTCATGTTGCTTTGGATGACAGATACAGTATGATATGTTATACATTGGGGAAGATATACGCAATTTAAAGAAGGACAAGCTTAATTACTTCTATGTAAACAGACATTTCACTTAAAAATATCCATCACTGAGTAAGCACTGGTATAGCTGTGAAAACAACTTTAAACAACATGTTGGGGTGGAACTGCAGTACCAAGCTTTTGTTTTTTTGTTTCTATGTAGACAGCCCACTGTGTAACTTAAGAATACAACCTAAAATTTTATTTTCATAAAGCTCTGTGCTTCCTGTTACTCCTAGACACTAAGAACTACACTGACAATCTGGTCTATACAGTGGGGTTTACCTAGCCTTTTCACTGCATCATTATGCTAGGTAAGCACAAACAGAGAGCAAAAACAAGATTTGGACAACTTTAGGTTGCACAGCTGCAATGATTGTTCTAACAATGTTATCAGACAGGTACTCTGTTGTTATTGATATCAAATGTAAATTGCTATTACAAAACCTCTGTCGTTATAGGGGTTATCTTTGGGGACTCCATTCACAGGTTACTTGGTATCTCTAACTTATTCCCCATATGAGCTGGTGCCCCATCCAGTGTGTATCCTGCCTTATTTCATTGTACGGCAGATTCGTCCCCTGCTCGTCACAACTCTGTTTTGAACTAAGCAGTCATTGAATTACAAATGAGTGAATTACAAACCCTAATGATTTATCAAGCCTACTGTAGGAACTTATTCATCCTGTGGATTCAGCCCTGTGTTCCAGAAGGCAGTGATTCTAACTCATTGTCATGAGCTGACTCTGACTAGAACCCAATAAAAAAGTGCAAATATTGCCCGATCGTTGCCAGGGCTGGGTCAGCTTGATTCAGCCAGTATCTCAATCCAGTGTAGCTCTTGCTGTATGCAGTAAATAAGCAGATGGCTCATCTGGAGAAAAAGAGAATTTTCTTTGATTTATCGCAGTTGGCTAAGCTGATCGACAGCTCATGATTCCACAGTGGGTAAGTGTAAAAAAATATTAATGCAACCATTACAAATTTAGAAAAAAAAGGTTGAAAGGCATTAGAATTTGCATTTACAGTACTGCTGTCAGCATGGGGAGGGGGCTGTTGTTGTAAATCACTTCATCTTGGAGCATTTTGAGTGGCTCTGCTGGTAAAGGTGCTTATCTGAGTTCAGGTTGAACTCTGTGATCAAGGCTTCAAGCCTGGGTCAAGTCACTAGTGGACTGTGACCAGGATTCAACAACAGGTGGTACAGTATACACAGTACTTTGATGAGCCCTGCAGAGGGTAGGGTGGGATTAGTTCTCCAGACATCTGCATTTGGTGCTGATGGTGATTCTCCTTCAAAAGGTTATAAAGGTTATTGCAAAAAATACCTGGCAACTTCCATAATGGAAGCCAGAGATTCTAGGTTCTAGTTTCACATTAAAACTTAGGGGTTTACAATACTAATATATTTTTAATTTTCTTTCACAAAATACAAAAAAGGGGACAACTTGGTGGCACAGTGGTTAGCATTGCTGTCTTTCCCTTCTGGGGCCCTGGGTTCAATTCCAGACCTGGGGTGACGTCTTTGTGGAGTTTGCCTACTTGTGGGTTTCCTCTGGGTGATCTGGCTTTCCTCCCACAATCCAATACCAAACTGGTACTGTAGGTTAATTGGCTTCTGGGAAAATTGGCCCTGTTGTGAGGGTGTGCATGTCTGTTTGTCTGCCCTGCGATACCTGTATACTGGCATCCAACCCAGAGAGTATTCTGCCCAGGGAGTTTATCACCCATTGCTTGCCGAAAGAAGGCTTCCCTGCTGTGACCCTGAATTGGATGAAGTGGTTAGAAAATGGATGGATGGTAATACAAACTAAATTTAGGATTTTACAGGAAACACAGGAAGCCCTACTTGCATCATGGAGTGGATCCAGGAAACCATTTAATTAAGGTCAGTATAATAGACCTTTGATACAAAAGCCATTGTAAATATATTTTATTTTGATAAGGACAAAAGGAAACAGGAAATGTAACTAATTTTCTGCACAGTAATCTCTTCTGCTCCCAATATCTAAAAGTAAAGTTCTAATGTTTCTCTACCCAAAGACCTTAAGGATGAAGCTTGCTGTGAATGCAGAATGTATCTAACACCCCATTGAGAGAGATGACGAAGATGCACATAGACACTGTAGTGAACCTATGTTTAATACATCCATAAATCTGTAATGGACACGTTCAGTGAGTTGGAGACAGGACGTCTTTTTTTCATTAATTGAGCATTTTTCCCACACAAAGCTGTAAAAAAAAGTTCTGGAAGACCTGGCAGAATATTTGAGGAAGGAAAGAGAATGCAAATGAGGGTGAAATTAAATGAGCTCCTGAAAAGCTGGAGGAATGAGTTTTTCTGACACTTAATCTCCAGCAAGGACCTTATCTGCTTCTGTCAGGGGGGTGAGGGAGGAGGGATGCTCATCTGAACGAAAGCAGCTAATCCCAAATACGAACTGTTTTCCTCTAATCTGTAATGAAACGGAAATTCTGTTGCTTTTGTGATCCACAGAATATGCCATAACCACAGTGATTAGTTCTGTAGTATTTGCAATAATAATAATAATAATAATAATAATAATAATAATAATAATAATAATAATAATAATAATTGAGCAAAGGAGTACAAAATAAACACACTAAAGCAGGAAACAGAACAAAGCTTGAATCTGCCTTTCTAGGATGCATTAGGCTAAAGTACTTTATAATTTGTAAGAAAGGGACACAACCACACTTTTATATTTAAATTACAACATATTCTGCATCAACAAGGAGTCTATAGTGATTATGCACTAATAAAAAACAATTGCTTCTATTTGCAAAAATCAAACATTAGTTATTTTGCATATATTTTCATAATTTGTATATACTCTTAGGTTTTGAAGAGATAATTGCATCACATTGCCGTATTAACTTTTTAAAATGATATTTAGTGGGTGAACAGGGACCATTATTCTGTATGTAAATATCTAAACCCCTTCAGCAAATTTTATCAGTGATTTATCTAGGTTTTCTGATCGTGTTATTCCCTCATGCAATCTAAAATTATATCCCTCTTAAACAATGCTAAACTCTTTGGGAATATTTTTTCCACTCCTTCATAAAAATTACACAAATCAGGAATTTACCCAGCCTTTACTGTAATAATGAAATTACTCTTTGGTAAATACCTTGAAAACAAATGTTTTTGAATATATAATTCACAACCAGAGTTTTTAATATTCATGCATTAATTGTCCATTAATCCAACTTGCCCAGCAATTAAACTGCAGTTGCTTGGTAATTGCTGCATAATGTAAGCTCTTTAACAGAAATGATTACCTCACTGATAGTTTAACTCCCTCCACTTGCACAGACACAATACACCCACACAAGAAACAGAGACGCCTGAACTCAATATTTTTTGTGCGTGTGCATGATGTCAGCTTTGCTGCATTTGCATAGCTGGCTACTTCACATTGTGCAATAAACGCACACCGTATCTCAAGGTAATCCGCACATGGTTAAGTGATTAATGTCACAGCGCTTCATTCTACTCCTGGATGGCATCATCTGTACATCACAGAATTATCCTTCTGCAGTTCTCACTTCTTTCCTGAACTTTCCTGAAAGAAAGATTTCAATCCCTCAAGTGTCCAGACCAAGGACCAGATTTTAAACATAAAGTAGTGCCCTTTTAATCTTCCACAAAAGACATCCGCATAGATCTCTAGAACAATGCTTGTTATAATTCTGACTAAATTAAGTCAAGATTTGTCCTTGTGTTTTTTATAGATAAGGAAAGGACACTTAAGTATTGATGTACAGTGACTAATTTTTTTCTTTAGGTGACCCATGTTAAAAAAGGAACAACATTTAAAAACATGCATTGACTGGACAGTCTATTTTATTATACTCACAAGTGTGGTGTTCGAACCACATGAACAGTCAATACAAGTGTTCTACTGCTAAAGGGTGCTTAATGGCAATGGTAGTGCTTGGCCTCGGTCTTCTTATTCCCTGTGTAACTGAGTCACTGTGATTTTATTTTCTTGTGGTTCTTATAAGACAAAGAGTAAGGAATAATGGAAAATTCATAAGGACCACAGAACCATCACTATATAGATCTATAAAACTGTGAAAAAATGACCAGATGTCATTTCCAAACAGACTACATACAGTTTGTTTGTACCCTTGTATGTTCTTATGAACAGTCGGGTATCTTTATTCAGTTTTACATTTTTGAGGGCCATTCATGGGAAGAAAGGGCGACATGGTGGCACAGTACTTAGCCTTGCAGTGCTGGGGCCCTAGGTTCAATTCTGGACGTGGGGTGCTATCTTTGTGGAGCTTGTATGTTCTCCCTGTGTTTGCGTGGGTTTCCTTGAGGTGCTCTAGTTTCCTCCCACAGCCCAAACACATACTGGAAAGTTGATTGGTGTCCCAATTGAATGGGGAGAAGCACAGTGAACATGAATAGAGTGTCAGCACTGGGCCGACATTGAAGGAATCCTGTAGCATACGGCTTGAATCAACTGTAGCACAGACATTAGTAACTGATCAGCAATAGCCACATCAATTAGCTGGCTCGTGCATCTGCCATTCCAGAACCCTTCTCTCACAGAATAGTATGGGTCTGGTATTACTTCCTTTCAGCAGCAGCCTATTTTCCTTCAGTCTGGTATTCACTCTTTTCCAGTCACAGAGGAGTCCTTTATTTACTGTCCACTAAATGATTCAGGTCTGAGTCATTGGAAAGCTGGGATATCTTTATTTTATGTTCATATCTCTAAATCTCTGTTGTCATGGAAGTACCCATGAAGCTGAATATAAATAAAGTGTAGTCCTGAGGCACGAGTATCACGTGGCTGGTGAGGATGTGTCACCTGCATTTTCCATTTTTTTATACTCTCTGTGTTCTTAGACTTAGTCATAAAATTTACTCCTGTAGCTCTCAACAACATAAAATATAGGCACAAGAAAAACAGAAACAAAAAGCATTAAAAATCAAGTGTTATTTCCAGTGGTTAGAAAATTACTAAAAAAATCTATTGCAAATACATGATACATAATGTACTGTAACTTGTAGACCTTAGTGAAAATTAAAACTTAACAAGACAGGCCTAACAGAATGGCCAACTGGACAGCATTGATCCAGCCATGGGCTGAAACAGCTGTAAGCTTTCCTGCAGTTCTCAGAACAGGGGGAGGAGTGGTTTTATGGGGATTTATCTTTCAGCCGCAATGTTGTCAATTCCTGTCTTCCACTACTGAAAGTTCGTAATTTGCAGAACAGCTCAAGATGTCAAACATCAAATCTTTTTAAGAAATGTAATTACAGAGTAAATTCAACCCATTACAAGACTTTGCAGCATATCTAGAAAAAATGTTACAGGTGACACATAAGGGGAACATCCAACTTGCAGCTTAATGGTCTCCAGCACTAAGTAATCCCTGTGATCTACAATTGAAATTAACTTAATTTAAAATTAAAAAAGTTTTTTGTTCACTTGCTTGATCGGCTTTTGCACAGCTGTAATTGGGATACCTTGTGTAGGTCCCTGAAATCAGACATGACACGGAGGTAGTTTCATACGCAGCTACAAACACAGCACATATAACAGCAGAGATAAAGAGCACATGAGAAAATCAAATGTGTGTTTGTAGGAGGCATGTGGGGGTGTGTGAGTGTTTGTTTAGAGTTGGGCAAATTTATGAAATAATAACATTCTTTCTGCACTCCTGACTGGTTTCATAACTCTAGCTTCTTCACTCTTTCTTTTCTCTCTCTCTTTACTTTTTTTATTTTCCAGATTTCACTAGAAATATTAACACCCAAGAATTAAGTGTACTGAAAAGGATTATGGAGTATTTAGTCAAAATCTGACTTACAGTAACCCACTTGGCTGAGAGCTAACCTCTTGGCCATAGGACGAGGAGGGTAGGACCCCCATGCAGAGTGAGGAGAGACCATGGGGTAGTGGCAAAGGTGGTTATGGAGTGGAGGTGGGATCCAAAAAGTATGCATACGAGAGAGAGAAGGGCATCAGGTATGGTGTTTATATTCTGTACCTGACATCAGAAATGATTGTGAATTACAGCTGAGTATGGTTGAACTTGGTTTTTGACATCCCTCCTGCTCTTTCGTTACAAACTCCATCAACCATAATTCAGCTCTCAATAGTTGGCATGACCATTTGGCAGTAGACAGTTAAGCACTTAAGTGTACCAATCAGAACATAAAGTGATCTTAGGTCTATTGCATGTACAGTATAACAGGTGCATGTCAGAATGCAAAAAGGGAAGAAGTCAGTGAGGCTTGTCTTATCTTCTCTTAGCTGTCATTGTAAATGAATGCAGTGCTGTGGGCTTGGTACCATGAAGTCATAAAGGCATTTGCAATCAGGGTTTTTGGTTTAAGTTCTCATTTATGGTAACCCAAGACATCCATCAAGCATACTGTAAGTATTGCACACCTGAATTAAACAATATTGGTATTTTAAGTTTTTCAGTCAAAAATACTATATTGCAATACAATGCTGGAAGTCTCTTTTTAATTGTATGCACTCATGAGTGACTTTGAAGAATACCTTAGTCTGCTTTGCTGATAGGTAGATGCATTTAAAACTCACACAGTTATGCCATCTAGTGTTCAGTCCCATAAATGAACCCTTGTATTCCTGCTGTAGAAACTGAACCAGGCAAACAATTAATACAAAATGAAGAAACAATTTGAATCTGTTTTGGCAGCAATAAGACCTCAAGTGCTCTCTACAGAAAGAAGAAAATGACTGCTAAATGATGGATAAATATGTTGTTTTTTATTGAACAAATGAATAATTTAAATTTCTAAATTTGGATTCCTCTACTTGCAGTATGAGTACATTGCAGGAAGTAATCAGGGTCTCATCCATAATGTATTCCTTAAACATGCTCAGAATCAATGCATTATTAAAGCTCTGCTTGTAAGCGCTGTTTTCTAGGTACAAGGCCTGTTCTCTTTACGGGTGCTCATAGAAATGGATTAGAACCAGAGACAAAGAGGCTTTTCTGAAGTGAAAAGCCTTTGTATATCAATGTGAATGGACAGAGCTTGGCTGTTTCATTCTTGAGAAAAGTTTTGGTGTCTTTATTCTTAGCCTTAAGGACCTGGTGTTCAATGATGTTCATTTCCTTTCTTGTAATTACTGACCTTAGATCTTGAAACATTCCAATGAATCAGCAATGAAGCATACTTTGCCAAGTATTTTTCCATTTGCTTGCCTTCTGTCTAAACAAGTTCTTGTCTTCAGCCTAAAATCCACTTTTACTTATATTTAGAAAGGACTCTGAGTCATGGTCACACCACTACATCCATTACTGAATGACAGTGGGGTTTTCCTTTCAAAAGGATAGGGCAGTGGAACAACCTCTAGCTTTAGCTTGATGGTATATGATTAGAAAGACATACAGTACAAGCCAGAAAGAAGAGGGACTTCTGCTTGGGAAACGTCTTAACTCCCTACTTGGCCTATCCGAGGGTAGACAGAGGTTAGAGAGTCTGTTCATCATGAGGAGAGGAGGGACACAGGAAAAAAAGAAGCAATTTACAAACCTTGGAAGAATGATCTATTTTGGGCCTAATTGGTACATTTTACAATTTAATCATCTTAAGATCTGCCATTTGCTCACCTGGTTCACTCCCACTGATGCACTTAATCAGCAGGACTGGAGGGCAACTGTGCGAATCGTGGTGACACGACCATTTGTCATTGAGGAACAGGCAGAGAGCAGCTCTGTCTCACTAATGGCATTATTTGTTATTCCGACATCAGGCAGATGCATTCTAATGCAATCCTCAACATAATGCAATGCCTTTGAGATACAGACAGTAATTGTGGATTGTGCTTTCCTTCATAACACTGCCTAGCATTCCAAAGATGCTCTGACCTTCCACAGAGCATCACTTCAAGAACAGGAGAAAAAAAAATGGAGTTTAGGTAGGGTCGTCTTTTCATATTAATCACGTGCAGCTAAGGGTCTGTTCTCTAGCAGGAGTGAGCAGACATACTGTACAGTAGCAAGGGCTATAGCGTGTCTACTTTCTAGATCAGTTGTCTTTGAGATCTTGAAAATCTCTCTAAATCACTTCCAACTTCCAATAAAGTTGGAAGCAATATTTAATTTGTTCCCTTTAATTATTAATTCACTAATTAATAACTGAAAGTGATTAGTAACGGATTAACTAGTCATTGAGCATTTAGGGGTAAGCCCAAAAGGCTCAGAGTCCCACCAGAACCAGGACTGTCAATTAGAAGCTTGTTAGAACAGCTCAAGGAAGGTGGCCCAAGATTACATTCAGTTAGCCCAGTGTGCTCAAACAGCCCCCTAAATGATTTTTTATTATTTAACAATTGTCTGTTTACCAAACATAAAGTAGAAGCAGCTATCAGAGAGCCTCCAGAAATCTTAATGGTCCATTAAAAGCAAAGTGCATTCTACACATGCAACCAAGAACAGGACAGACTTCTCCCCAAAAATCTAACTTTCTATTCAATTAGGAACCTTCAAATCTTCATGGACAGTTTTTTTTTTTACTATGAAGCCAGATTTTCTGACGTATTTTGAAAACATGCATGTCCTGTGCAATATTATACTTTTCTATCCACTTTACAAAGCAACAAAATACAACACAGGATGTGCTGTGAGCAACAGAGTCTCTAGTAATGATTTTGTTAAATGTGGCTAATTTGCCATTTAAAAAAATGACGTTTTGTGTCAAGTGCTATTGAAAGACAGACAGGTCTAACTCTTTGCATACGCATTTGAGAGACAGAATTAAAAAAACATCTTTCTGGGTCTAAGCAAACAGATACAGTATAGCAGGGGAATCACCAAAAAGACCTTACTAATAACACTGTAGGAATATTTAAAATAATTATTTGTTATTTACAAAGTCCAAATAATTATTTGAAAGCTCATGCATAATGATTTCTGGTTGTTTTTATTTAATGCCCATCGATTTCTATTCAGGATAGTCTGCACTGTCCATGGAAATAATTCTGTTCAAGATCAGAACTCCACCCTGCACTCAATTCACCCTGGACTCCCAGACTGTCTGGCTGTCTCTGTCTCTCCTGCTCTGCATGCTGCCTCAGTTACAATGGCACATCAGGGAATCGATTCACGTGTGCCTTTTCGCAATGTTAAGAATCTTCATTGATTTTTAAAACACTGCATAATGAAAAATACTTGAGTATAAACAAATTAATAAGTCACTTGGCAGATAATTTTAATGACGTCACTCAACACTTCAGAAATGGTGTTGTATAATTGCTGCAATTCCCTATTATTTTTCCTGCGTCTGCTGTGGCCCCTACTGTGACCCGAACCACTTCATTCAAACCCCCTCCTCGCAGTCATTCTCGCACCAGCCAATAGGCTGGAGCCGTTGCTCTCTCTCTCCCCTTCCCTCCCTCCGTCACTGACGTCTGCGCCAGCTCTGTTTGTTCTTCGCTGTCATTCATCCCGTCTCTATGCTCAATAACTGCAATCAGCCCACACACAGCTGCAACCAGGGAGAGTTGCTATGTGTTTTAAATGACGTCTGGTAGCATTAGGGAAAAACCGGAAGAGAAAAAAATAACACCTACGGTATGCTCTTGAGAATAGGTTTATTGATGCAATTGAACCAGGGGAACGAGTCCTCGCTGCTCTCAAGGCAACCTGCATTCCAGCAAACTGTTCCGGAAGTCTCCACGTTTGTGACCAGACGTTTCACCATGTAAAGGGGTTCCGTTCTCCCACTGACTGTGCACTAACCGCAGGGCTGAGCTTTTAATTGATTCACCTCTAATGTTCTGTAATGCCCTACTGTTCTTTAACTTCCGTTACCTCAGCTCCATTTATCCACGCTTTCGCGCATCTCAAATGCTGGGTAGGGCTTTTTCAAATGTTAACTCAAGAAAAATGTGACTCTCGTTCTCTTTTCTCTTTGGAAAAAAAATATACGAATGCTTCCCTTATATGTATTTGCTTTTGATATTTCTATATATTTTAATCTGTTTCCGGTTATTAGCAAAATATCCAGGAATAATCATCTGATGTTTGTATTTTATTTACTTTTTAGACAGTTTTGCAGTTTTACATTCACTAAAATGTAAACCAGCTTGATCAAGTGAAATACATGCTGGTATAAATAAGTGGGGTAATTACACGTTTTACCCTTTCCCAGCTCTTCCCTATCTTCCTTTGATAATAAACTAAATTAAATTAGAAAAATGCTTCCCGAAAAAAGAGGATTTAAGATGAATGCATTTTTGCTTTTTAGACACCTGAAGGAAGCATTCAACATAAGGACTTCATAATCTATAGACGTTTTCAAACTCAGACGAGTACAAACAGATGAAAGTTATAAGTTGTCAAGAAAAAGCAACTGCAATGACTAAAAACTAGTGTCAGACCTATCAGTGCCGTCTCTCAGATGCCTTGTGTGAGAGTGAAAGTCATCCCCTACTTTTGTTTTCCACTGTGCTTTACACTAGAGGGCGCAGCTGCTCTTTAGCAGACTCGGGGAGAGACGAGGAACTCTTGGCAGTGTCTCTGAGATAGCCTGTGTGTAATTGCTCCGGTGGAAGGCACAAGGCCAGACGCTGAAACACCCACAGTTCTCAGGTGATGAGCAAAGGCACAGAATTGGGACACTGGTTTGTCCAAAAGATCTACAATTCTTCTACCAGTAAGAACGGGCTTTGGGAGAGAAAGAAAAGCTGCTGCACCAGCACTTTGTCACTGCAGCTGATAAAGAATTATGTGGTGGAAAAGCAAACTGCAGACCTCTAAGACACGTACAAACACACTAAGAGATATTTAATGGATTTTGCAGCACATCGTACAGTTACTTTATAATTTAAAGAAATTAACATTAATCTACAGTAAGAACATTAATCAAAATGATCAAAAAAACGAAAATCTTCCATCCCTAAAGTTTACATGTTTTCATAATATTATTCTTAAAGAATTCTTAAAAGTCTTGTGTAGAATATTGATGTAGAGACAATTTCACAGGGAGTTCAGAATGATAAAATGTTACAAAACCTTTTGCTGGAAGAGGAAAATGTACAGCTCAGAACGTAAAAATCTGTTTTGGTTTTTTTAGGGAGGGCAGGCAGTATCTCCCTCCATGTGCTTTTCTTTTTCTCCTTGTCTAAGCAGCATGTGGTAAGGTTGAGCCGTGCCTTGAGAATGAAATACACTGCGATGGCTTTCACCCCCAGTGCCTTCGCTGTGAATGAGGCCGTCTCTGTAATTCGTTAAAAGCTTTCATTTCATCACTCCTCAGGCAACGGTAAGTTTTCCCCGCATTCAGAAACATGGCTCAGGGGGCTTTTTCACTCTTGCTGTGCTACTTATTAGAGCCTTGGCTTTCTTTGTGAATTGTGTGTCGGGAGAGATTTGAATTTTAATTCTTTTATTCATACCTGCCCTTCTTCCTTTGAAACATCAAGTCACATTTACAAGAAGGAGCAAGAGGCCTTTGACAAATGAGTCACCACTTCTCTTTAAATGCTAAAAAGATCTTTAAAAAGCTGCAGTGTCATAAAGTAGCAATAATGAATGCTAAAATGCATGGTTAAGAAGGCCAGTGTGAGATGCCTGTAATGGTTTTAGGGTTCGTAAAATAAATATAAACATCAGGTAGCCCTCCTAACCCAGATGACTATCTCTACGTCTTTTGTATTGTCATCCCTTCAACTGGATTTCCCCCCTTCACATCATTCCATTTGTCCTCATTATCATGTTTTAATTACATCAACAAGTTAAATGGTAAAAAGGAGAATTGAGAGCACTCAATAAGCCTAAGAGATATGACACACTTAAGCTTACATGTCCGTGCCTGAGGTTTCTTTGCAAGCTTTTAACAGTTCTGTACCTATTCAACTGTCATGGAGCTCATCACCACAGGAGGCTGATTCTGCCAATTTAGCAGCACAGATTATCGTTATATTCTAGTAATTAAATCCTACAGTCTCCTTCTTAGAAGACTATATAGTTGAGTTGTTTTTGTCTCTGCACCCTGCGTCACTGTTATTTGCTACTTTGTTTTAAATGTTTCAAGAGAAAAAAAAAGCACTAAAAGTAGTTTTATTCAGCCACTTATTTCACAAAAGCAACGAAAATGCATTGTATCTGAGCACCTCAGAGATTTGAATCCAGTATCCTGAGTAGAATTTCTGCAGGGGTGAAGAAATTATAATAATAATAACAGCTTTTCAGAGATCACAACCCTGCTAAGCATTTACGCACATCCTGAGCTCTGGGTCCTGTTTTTTTAAGAAACACATGTACCTTGAGACTGTGGGTGGCTGGCAAGTTTCTTTCACACATTGCTAAGGAGATGAAACTCGTCCACCTCCCTGACGTCATTGGTTGGGAAACTCCGGAAGTATTGGGCCTTAAATGGAGTTGGGCTTTCCATTTCATTTGTATCTAATCTTTATTCCTGTAGGCGGAAATACCAAAGAAACTCAAGGGAGCGCAGAACACAGTGAATCACTTTCTGCAGTAGTGTGAGCCATTGGTCAACTAAGCAGCAGTAGAAAACCTGGCAGAGCTGCATGCTATTTATAGTTAATTCCTGCTTTGTACCTTTTCTCTGGATTATGATGTCTTACAGGCAAACTGCGAAACAGAGATATTTATTTTGCTATTTATTCTCAATACATTTGCTTACTGTACAGTACCTTGAAAATATTTTCGGAACAGGGTTGACAGTCTGTATTCTTCACAGTATCCCTCAGGTCTCCTTTTCACATTACATTGTGCAGGACGCATTCTAGTTCTCTATTATTTGTCTGTCCCTGTGCTCCACTGAAGCACAATGCTGAAGCCGTTAATTGCTAGAAAGTGATTAGCACATTCATCAAAAAATGAGTTTAGAATTCAAAGGTACAGCAGATTGTAATGCGGGAATGACTGACTGCACTAGACCCTCAGCGCTGATAGAAGTTATCCTGGGCTGAGGCATAATGGTGGTATAGAAATAAAACAATAAAAAAACAAGTGTGAGTTCTATAAGAAAGGAAAATCGAACGGTACAGAAATAATAAAGAAATGAATATTTTTGTGTGTCAAAAATAATATAAATAGATTTAAAGCTGACTCTTTTCTGATTTTGACATAAGAAATACATACTATACAGTATATGACCATTGGAGTACCTATATATTATATCCTGATATTTGTGGATCCCATTTCATTCACAGGTTTTCAGCAAAGGATATTTTGTGAGAGATAATTCTATTAGTCTTTCATCCTTAATTTTTGGAGCATTCAAGCTGCAGGGTGATTTTAGTGGAAAAGGACACGTTTCCTGGGAATACTGCCTGTCTCTGTTATTAATGCCACTCTGTGCTTAACTGTTCTTCCCAACCTAAAAGTTCACTGTTGATGGAGGGATAAGGTTGAATCACAATGTGCCCCGCCTATCAAAGGGGCTGTGATTATATTAAATAAAGCCTCCACAGCTGAAACGTTGTATTTTCTTTCTTCTCTTTTCAGCATTGAATAAACCTATTACTTGTTCCTTTTCAGCCTACACATGCTGACGCACCTACCCACCCAAAGGCATACTAATTGATCAAAAGACATGTGACAAGATACAGTTCTACTGTAATCCTTAAAGTTATATTTAACCAGCTGTATTATTTGATTTGATGAACACCATGGTATCCCTCTAAAACAATATTGACTTCACTATGTTTGGACTACTTGTTCCAGACTTCCATAACCCTTTGTGTAAAAAGTGCCTTCTGTTGCCACGTATTTTGGGGTCTTGGTGGTACACTGGATCAGGTCCGCATTTGAAAGAGGAGCTAAATTCCAACTGCCGAAACATCACAATTTTTTTTGCTTATTTACTGTATACCTGTAATCCACTGTCACCAAGAGCCATTGACAAATCAAAGTTTTGAGGTAGAACTTATTTTGAAGACGTCCTTGAAGTGGGAAGGAGCCTGATTGTCTAGTGCTCTGTAGGTTAGGAGATTAATTTTGAAGTCACATATATAGTATGACAATGGGAGCCAGTGGAGGGAGACTTGAGCAAGAGTAATATTTATGTGAGGCTTAAGTTAAGTGTCTAGGAGCTCAGTTTTGAACTTGCTGAAGTAGAGTATGTTAATAGTAGAATTAGAAGTGCCAGAAAGCGGTGTGTCACAGCAGTACAATCATTGCAAGCCTGACCCAGTTTCTCAGCATTATATTGGAGAGAATAGGTCAAACAAAATGACATTGTGATGCAGTTGAAAGAAGGACGCTCTTGGCTAATATTTCTAACATGAGTCTCAGACAATGAACTGGGGTTAAGATGAACACCATGATTTTTCACCTGAGAAACCGGCCAACTCTCCAAGCCATGGATGACCATGCTAAAGACATCTGTGTTGCACAGTTTGTGTGATGGCCCCAGAAACATAAACTTGGTCTTCCCACAAATTATTTACAACAATTTGTTGCCTGCAAGTTTTAATATCTGATCAGCATCAGCTGTTGGAGTGGTCACATCTAGATCCGCTTTAGTCTGCACATAACTTTACCTGTCAACAGCGTACCAGTACAAGTTAACATCATGATCATGTAAAAAATGATAAGATTTTTGCTTGATATACATTTAACTGATTTCACAACAACAATGAAAAAAACAACATTTCTAACCAGAACATTCCTATCTGAAATGCACACTTATTAGCTTAAATTGTGTCATCTCTACCTACTGAAATAACTTTTTTCATAGCTGCATTTTGTTGCATTGATTGAGCTCTTTTATAATTACAAGCAATTAATTTTCCAGGCCCAGTGAGTGTTTTAATTGCAACATTAGATGGGCTGTCACTAATAGAACACCCCATTACATTTTCTGTCTCATGACCTAAGAATGATTTTTTTCACAACCTAAATTAAAAATATCAGTCCTTACATCTTTTCAAACTCATTTTTTTTGTAAATGGTAACACTGAAGTTTCAAAGTATGATAACATGGACACACAGATGTTTTTTTTAATAGATGGGCAGATGTTTGTTTTTACTTTACACATTGATTTGACTTTTTACTGATTTGACAGAGACAGGTACTGTAAAATAAGCATTTCTTGAAAGCATGGGATCTGTTGCCATTACAGTGAGATATTAGAGTTATTGTTAAAGAGGTAGGTTTGCTTTTTTCCTTTAGGACTGGTGCCTCTTTACAATTGTATAATTAATGAGATTACGGGATTTATGAAGGCAAAAGAAGAAACTCCATCCAGAAAGATGATATTAGAATATGACAGGACCTATCAATCTATCTATCAGGACCTAGAACTGTCAAATATTTGGTGAATGAAACAGAAAAAGAGTAAGTAAATTGTTAAAAACAATTACTCGGAGCAACAACTGCCATCAAGAGTAGCATTCCTTTAATTCTTGAGCTTCAGGCAATTAGGCTTCCAGAAAGGAATTGGTGATGGAGCATTCTGTACAGATTCAGGATTAAAGGACTCAGCAAATCACAAAGAGAAGACTAGCACTTGTTGTCTGTGTAAACCAGTCAACAGGTAACTATGGAGACAGAATACCTCTTCCTCTGCCTAGAGAAAATGTGACTCTGGAAAATAGGTCTATCCCAATTACTTTAGAAAAAGAAAGGATTTACTGTGAGAAAGAAAAGCAAGCAAACATAAAACTGTGAAGGATGAGGAGGACAAGGAGGCTGACAGGTGCTGGCTAGACTGGTTGAGGCAGCCCTGCCAGAGTAACAGCTCAGAGCTCTCCACAGTCATGTAAACCTCATCATTAGCTTCTCCAGCGAAAACACGCTTTTCTTCAGGGCTGTGAGAGCAGAGCACTGAGAGGCGAGAGGAAGAGAGAGTGGGGATTTCTATGTGGAAGGGGATTGTTTGTTTGTGTGCCAGTTCTGAAGAAAACCAGTGATAGACTGTGACAGATCACAGCTGTCTCTCAGGACCCAGCTAATCAGTCACTAAACCCGATACAGGAGCAGGCACCCTCTGCAATGATCTTTGCTCCACATGCTTGGATGTCTATCTATCACTTTTAATGATGCTTACAGAGTGGGAGGTTTTTATTTTTACTATGACAGGGGGGCTGTAGCTGGGAACATTCAACAAGAGCCAAAATAAAACTTATTTTGTCAAGAAAGATTATTGTACATAACTTCGTGATGTGCTTCAGGTAGACATAAAAATAAAATACCGTTGTTAATAAGATTAAATAATGGGGACGTTTTAGAAAAATATATTTATAATATGTTGCACTTTGACAAATTCATGCATTGGGAATAGACAAAAAATATCCTTTCATAAGACCTGCTTTGTGTACTTTTAAATCTACCATTTAAATGTCTGTCATACTCAGGTAATTACACTGAAAAGAGAAAAAGATGTCAAAATTGTCTGTGTCTAAAAAAATGGAACCAATACTGCAATTGCCACATTTATGAATAATTTACTCAATTAAGTAAGTAGGACTTCACTGACTGTAAATGCAGCAGTACCTGCCAGGCAGCCAATTTAGAGGATGAAGTTTCCTGTCCTCACAACAATGCTCTGACCCTCAAAACCAAATTATATTTGAATTAAGGCCCTCTTGTGTGACAGTATGACTTAATTTCCAAAAAAGTCTGTTACTTATTAGATAAATGCAAAACACAGAGCAGGGATGTGCCACAAATGACCTGTACCTCATATTATTTTTTTACCAAAATGTTCCATGGTGGTTCGTTATGGACCATAAGGTTAATCTTGAGCCCTGGTGGACTATATGAGATGCCAAGAGGTCAGCATTCTAACCAATAATATGGGTTCAAAGATGAATACAGTCTAAGACAGCTGACTTGCATTTTCACCTACAGTATGTGACCCTATCTCCAATCAGACAGACTCTGAAAAGGTCAGAGCGCACATTTCATAAACAAGCATAATGTCTGACAAGCGCAAAGAACCAAATGGTGGAAATATAATTATATTTCAGAAAACATTGTCCATGTATACTTCTACAGTATATGACCAGAACAATATTTTCAGTGGTTTTGAGCCTCCATGAAGAGTAACTGAAGCAATCTCCTATGCTGTCAGGTTTTGACAGACGTTTGTGCTGAAAGACTGCAGAACCCAAGAGCCAGGAAACAGAACACATGCTTGTATTTATTATCTCACTTGAAGAACAAAGATTAGACAGGTGGAAAACAATTGGATGTTTACTGTTTCAAAGGGCTGTTTTCCCAGCTTCTCACTTGATATCATTACACAGATCTCATGCTTGCATTGATGCTGTTAAACTCTTCTTGTTCTTTGTGCACATTTGCCCCTCTGAAGAAAACAAAGCTGATAAAGTAGGACACTGGGATGCAGGGATACTATACCGAGGGTTTGACAGACAGGAGGAAACTATTTCTTCATGGCTATATTTTATTCTAATTTCATAAAAGCATGAAAATACCATGGCTTAATAGAAATGAAAACACATATGAAGAGTTAAAAGACAGATAAATGATATTAAAAACAGAACATGAATAATCTGACAAGGCCTAAATCTACTCAATATTTCCATAAAGAAAATAAGTAGTTACACCTTTAATTAGGGAAATAAATTTTGTAGTGATAAATTAGAAGGAAGGAATTACCATGGTGTAAGTTAAGATGAAATAATAGCGTTAAGTTAAAATAAAACTTACTTACAACTACTGCTGTTGGAGAAAATAAGACATTTGTTGAAAAACACCACACTAAACTAAAAAGTGACATGTGTTTGACATAAGGAAAATAAAATCTCTCTTTAAACTGAGGCCTAAATCAATATAACAGAGTTATTTTTACCTTTTGACTTAGTATGAAGAAACCTCTTTTTATGTTAATTCAAAACAATTCATTCTGACACACTGGTATCCTGGTCAAGGAGCTCCAATACTGTAGGGGGCCTAGAACGTTGACGCTCACAGATAAATAGTAATTAACTCTCGAACTTCAGTGAAAACCAGAATTATTAAGATGTGAAACCTTTAAATAAAAAACCTCCTTGCAAAATGAGGTTTATTAATGCTGGCTTATTAATGATTTGAATATTGCTTTTTAACAGTTACAGTATATTTGCCAGGAGCGATTGAAACAGTGCTCTCGGCTGTCAGCCTGTGACAGGTACCTCTGCAGAGTGTAGAAGATTGTTGAAATTGATCCATACTGCAAAGTTCAGATTCTTCTCTTTAAAATCAGTGTGGTTCATGTTGCCAAATAAGGATGGAGGCTTTATTCACTCTTGATATGGAACATTTTACATAAATACATTATTATTATTATTATTATTATTATTATTATTACTTATTTTTACTTATTTTTTATTATTTTATTTTTTAATTATTTTTTACCAATTTTTACAGGTTAATAATAGAATTGCCATTTAAACATAATAAAAACTAAGAAAATGGAGGTAAAAATTGTCATATGCCATCTAGGAGGAAACCCACACTAACACAAGGAGCGCATGCAAACTCCATGCAGATGACACCCCAAGAATTGATCGCAGGGCCCCAGTGCCGCAAGGTACAGTAGCAATGCTAATCAATGTGCCACCATGCTGCACAGAGTCAGAACCAGTGGATTTCACAAATTAGGAGGAAGGAGGAACAATAAAACTAGGGCAAGAGGGCATAAGTAGAAAATAGAAGCATATTTACTATTTACAGTAGGTACAGTATTTACACATCCTGAAAACGCCATTCACGGAGACAGTTCTTAACATGGTGATCCTTTTAGAAATGGTTCACTGAGATTCTTGAATCTATTAGCTTGTAGCAACCAACTGAGGTTGATTGGTTGAATGGCCTTTCTCCTGTCCTTATGTTCTTAATAATTTAAGTGATTTCCATCATGAATCTTTAAAGCTGAGTAAAGCAATTGAATTTCTAGCTAGTCAAACACTAGTGCTGCACTGGAAGCATCAAGGGTAACTAATTTGCTGCAATTTGAAAACTTCTAACTCCACACAGTCTCAAAAAGAAAGACAGGTATATCTTCAGTTTGCTGAAATATACTGTTATCAGCATTTTCTTATTTTTCTAAAAGGGGTTTTATTCCCTGATTGTGGTAACAACTTGCTATAATGTTCACAATGTGAACTACCAATTATAATGCAAGCTGAATGACTCATCACAAACAAAAAGTGCTGAAAACTCTCTCTCTTGGTGTTGTCAGTCAATTCCTAGAAAACTGAGAGCTGTTTTCAGTTAATCTAAAGTGTAAACAGTTTGAATTAATATTTTTTAATTAATTTCAGAAGCAACACAAAAGTTGTGCATATGGTATTTATAAGTTAATATACCATTCTAAATAATCTCTTAATATGAGAACAATTACAATTTAGAAAACATAGCTCTTTAGGGTGGTACACAAGCTGAAATACTATGTAAAACCATAAAGTCAAAGAAGTCTTTTGCACAATCAAAGGGTATTTAGCCGAATGTAAAATCAGGGATAAAGAGTCAGCATTTCACAGAGGTCAGTTCACATATCACCCATGACATTATACTGTACATTTCACAGTCACATTCCTTGCTTTTTTAAAGATATTTTGTCAGAAAATTGTGATTATATTTCATAGAGTATAGTAGTGGGGTGGTAGGTGATGCAGGTATAATTAGCTGAAATTGAAATTCTATGAAATATACAAATAATCATACTTAACTACTATCTTAGTTAAGTATATTAAAGAATCCTTGTAGATTAAAGAATCCTTGAAAATAATATGTTCTCCTGACATAGTAACACCTTTGTTTTATATACAGGTACAGTATAGACTGTATGTAAGTATGAGATGGTTTGTTCATTACATATCCCAATTGTATCTAATAGACAAAATGATTCTACTTAAGAGTACACCAAAATATTTAGCAAGCATGCCAAGGGAATAATTTGGGTTACAGAGAATATCTGTAAATACATTTTGAGATAGGCCGTATCTTAATAACTAGACATGTGTACATTTATTAAAGCTAACATTTTCAATTTTTATGTCTGATAAGCAGATTTATTTAAAAGCAATTTAATTGCTTAAAAAGCAACTTTAAAAGAATGTACATTCTAAGCAGAAAGGGCACAAATCTGCAACCCTTGTTGTAATTTGATTAGATGACAGGGCCAGTGAGGATCACACCATATGTTGGAAGAATTTGTCCCCCAAGTTGTGCCCGTGGGGTGGATTGCTATTCCATGTACAGTAGTACAGTGGGAACTAACTGTCACTATCAATATGCCAAGGAGGAAGGGAAGATGGTGGAAGATTCTCCTAGTCTGTGCCATACATAATGCATCAAGAAGCAAGAATTTTAATCAACTGCTGCTCAAATCCTGAATGCAGGAGGTCATCTCCAGCTGGCACAGACAGGAATTTCCTGCTTTGATATGGTAACAGGAGGACATTCATTCTCATAAAACCTGAACAGGTGGCTCCTTAATAAGAGTTCAATTACACACCTTTGTTGGACTGAAATGTCAAAACCTATTATATTTTGTGAGGAAGTGATAGTAATGTATGCTGTTTTCACTTTTCTTTTTTTCCTTTAAACAAACTAAAGGCATCACAGTTTAAAGTAGAGGTACTGCATATAAGAAACTTTAGCTGTAGGTTTGAGTTTATGTTTAATTTAAAAATGATCAAAGCACTTAGAACCAACATCTGATCCTAAGAAAAAATAACTCATTCCTTTCAAACTATGGGAGTGCCGATTTAAAGAGTGAAGGATTTAAGATACCTTTGTGCTTCCAGAAACACTTAGGTCAGTACTTTCTAAGCCACATGTTTGTGTAATTCAGAATAGGGAACAATGAGATGCACTGTGACAATGACAATAGGGCAGATTGTGGTAGTTAAGGCTCTGAAAGCATCTCTAAGAATGGTTTATGTACTGTACATTCATTGAGTTTCATGGAGCCCGTCCTTAGCAGATATCTTAAATAATAATTAATATGAAATCCACCATATTGCCCTTGGAACCTACAGGCAGTCCACTGTCTTATTTAATTTTGCAACTGTCTATTCCATTTATCATCCATTAAGTCATTAAGATCTGAAATTTTCTCCTTACTCCAAAAACTTATTATCCCTCTGATAAACAGTACTGTACTTACTGTAGATTTCACCCTGCTCAGTAATTAGTGTCCAATATCTAACTTACAATTTAATAGCAAAACTATTAGATCAGACTGTTACTATTCAGTTACAACTCCACATACAGTACCTGCAACTTAGCTGTATTAGACATTCAGATCGATGTACTGTACATATAGCATAGTATTGTCTTCTGTTGAAATCAGTAAGAGATCTGGTTCTCTGAGCTACCCAGCTGGTGGAAGACTTTAAATTTTATAAAGCAACCAATAGACATACACACAAACATGCTTACACCTACACTCACTTGACATTCTCTTGCTCCTCCAATTTACCCTGAGTAATTGAATTTCCTGATTAAGGAGAAATATATGATTCTCCGCCATGTAATTGAATAAAACAAGAAGCAATTTTTTTCTCAGTTGAAATATAAGACACAGACACTCAGTCAGCCCGCATCTTTATGAAATTAACACTGCTATTCACCAATCATTCCCCCCTAAGCAGATTAAAGTGCTTTAGGGACATTATTTGGATTGTTTATCACTCTCGGGATGAATTGAAATAAAGTGGAATCTATTAGGAGCAGGCTTTCTGTAAAGACTCAGTCATACATTACAATACCCATAGTTGACTTCAGAGGTGGTAATGCAGGACATCAGCTACAGTGTAAACTGAAAACTGGTTGTCCATACTGTTAAATCACTGGAACTGTGAATTCAGCAGCAATGCTTTAAGTACGTAGGCAAATCACCAATTTTAATTCAGAAATGAATTTGGAGGTTCAATAAAATAACTGTTTTTTATACATAACATTCGTGTGTCAGAAGTCCAACAGCCCAAAATCTTACATGTTTTAGTTCCGCTGCATCTTTTAAACATTATATCGAGTTCTTAAGAGAACATTTGAGAGTGATGATAACAATCAAATCACTCCTTGCCCGTGCTTTTTTAACTAACATAATTCCTGATGCAATTTTTCAAAAACACCTTTACTGTATATCTCCCCTTTGGTACACTCCTCACTGTGCATAGGCATCTGGACCTTCTCATTCTATGGCCAGTGTGCTGGCCCTCAGCCAAGTACTGTAGATTCCAAATTTCACTTTACAGTACCTTCATAAACATCCTCGGATTCATCTGATTCTTGGGTGTCATTTTTCATCAAGAAAAATGTTATTTTATTAACTTGTAAAGTAGAACACACTGTTCTCTTAGGAGACAGAGTATTATGATGTGTGTGGGTATGTGTGTTAGTATACTGTACTTTACACAGCATCCTGGTTGTGATGTTGCTGTAGATAAAGCAGAGTCCATGCTTGAGCAACATGAGCACACCCTCTCCAAGCTTCAAAAATATTGCCCATTTCCATTGGTAGGGTAAAGAAGCATCACCACGTGTCCCCAAGGAAAGAAAATGTGATCCATACAGGTAATTACAGAGTGGCTGCAATGACTTGTAAATGTAGCACTCAGCAGGCGGGATGAGCTACAGAAAATGCTTTTAGGGAATTTTTCATTAGTGTTTAAAACATATTCTGACTATGCCTATTCAATAGTTTGTTGAATAAAATTTAAATATGCTATGTACCAGGATCATTATTTGGATAGCACAAATAAAGTGGCAAGAATTACCAAGATGGAAAAATAATTGTGCCAGATTTCTTACTCATACTGAAGATAGTCACAGCAGAGGTTTATATAAGCAACTGAACAACAGCAACACATTTGCCATCCAACAAATTATACTCCTGTCAAGACAAAGTTTCTTTTCAAGCAAATCAGCCTTCAGATAATACTGTCCAGATTTATTACCTGTGCACATGGGCAAAGCATATGGCAATCCAAAATCTGTCAGGTAAAATTTCCATTTTTATACACAACAGACGGTGTTTTAAGGAAGAAATCATAGAAGGGCTCACTATAATCACTTCATTTCCTAAAGAGATCAAGAGCTAAATAAAGGCAGGACATTTCCCTTCTGAAACAGTTTTAGTGTCAGTGGAACACAACTTAAAAAAAAGCAAGTGAGAATATTTATCACAAAAGGGATTGTGATTGAAGTAAAAGGAATGTAGCAGATGTCAGCTATTTAGAGAAGTGAACACCAATAAGCAGAGTGCAGATAAGACTTACAGTTTTGGCTAGTGCTTAGGTCATACTGCATATTGGTAAAAGTTTAATTAAAATGAAATTATTAAACTACATGAAAATACCCTGCCAGTCTAAAAAGATGCACAATCTGTGGAGAGGAGGGGACATTTAAAGTAAGAACTGGGTATAAGTTATTTATAACATTAAGGATTTCTCCTACTGACAAGTACATAATTACATTTTAAAAAGTGACAACATAGTGAAATGTATACCATACATACTTCATTCTTCACAAACTAACAAACAAGTAATCATAGCAAGTCTGTTTCACTTCTTTTTTGTCTCTCCCTTCACCTTGTTATTTTCTAAAATATTTTTTATTTTACATAAACAGTCGAAAAACTGTAATAAAAAAAACAGAACAAAACAAGCCCTCCTACACCTTAATGCCCTCCCTCTCATCCCCACCCACAAAGGCAACCCACGCCTAAAGAGAATAAAAAGTGAAAAAAACTTCACACTTCTTAACTTTCAACTTAAACTCCTGGCACAAAAGTAAGAACAGGAAAAGGACCAAAAAGGATGGTGAGACCATATTCTGAAAAATGTGCTTTTGTGTTCAGAAGTAGAAACTGACAGTTATTCACAGGACGGAGAAGAAGTTGTAAAGTGATTAATAATAATTAAATAGTGTTGAATGGTAATTAAACTTACACCTAAATAATAAAAATAATGTTAAACAACTGTTAGATATCAATGTTATACTTTTATGATCCTTACACTAAAATAGTTAAAACCTGCAGATAGAGTCAATAACATTTAAATTCAGATCCCTTCTTAATTACAATTGACTTCTAAAGTAATTTTCCATATTAAATGATGATTGGCTTCAAACATGAGCAAATAAAATATTGTTCTATTTTTACTGTATAACAAGAAATGAGTTTCTGGTAAGCATAACTTATTTATTGTGAAAGTTGTAGGTTCTGATTTCATTTGATTTTGAGTGTGTAGCTGTGAGAGCATGTGTCTGGTACAAAACACTCTGACTGGCATCAGTAGATGTAATGCCTATCAGTCGCTGAGTTTGCAGCAGGGTTTAAAAGGAAAAATATAATAGTTTTTAATAGGTATATGAGGCTTTTACAGCAACAACACTCCCTAGGTCTCATACTTCATTTAGCAAAGGAGTGGTATTATAGCCTGGGTGGTTTGGGACTCGTCCAGGCTGTGTAGATTAGATGTTCAGAGTTGTTATTGTTATGGTATGCTACAAACCACTTTCTCAGGGGCCCACCTTAGCCATTATATTAGCACACAGGTGTTACAATCATAATGTAACTTTGAGATAAAATTAACAGGACAGTTTAGAAACATTTTGCTGGGTTCACATCTTGACAGCAGACATGCTGTAATGGGAGTGAGATGTCAACGGTATTAAGCAATGCATGCCATGCATAGAAACACACTTCAGGATCAGGAATAGGTAAATGGGGAAGTTATCATTGGGTTTATCAAGTATGCCATCAAAGGGATAATAACATCTTCATGGGGATGTACTGTATTACCACTTGATGATTTGGGAATGGTCCAGAGGCTTAGGAAACAGCAGTTGCAACAAGAGATGAAGAGGAAAACAGTCAAAGTTAGGAATGTATGGAAGGATAGAATCCGTTCTACTGTAGTTAAAGGAAAGGGATAAAAAGTTGGAGCATAGAATAAGAGTTTATTTTCACAGCATGTGCTTATGTGTTGAATATAAGGGTAACATCTGAAATGTACTGTATACTGTACCTTTATCTTAAAAGGAATGAAGGTTCATTGCTCAAAAAATTCAATACTTTCTGTACTTTTAGACTCCCAATGTAGTTGACAAATTTCTATTAAAATGCAATTGTTGTAATCCACATAGTACAAGTTAAAACTAATATTGTAAGCACATCTTCCCAGACATTCTGTGGTAGTCTGAGACAACAGAAATCCACTTTGAATAATGCCATCATACAAGAAATTCTAACATCTACAGCAAAATATGGTGTTTTATAGAAGAACTCAACCTCTTCCAGTGATGTTCTGGTTTGCTGAATTGCAAATGATGGTATGATATATATATATATTTTATTCTGGATGAATAAGTCACAATAAGTCAATTAGTCACTTCAGTGCTCAAAGCTCAATGCTCCAATGTTCAAACTGACCACTTTTAAAGGAGATGGAATGTAAATGCCACTGTATACATACTGTACTTTACATGTGTGAATTAACTTGCAATATAACTAGACGTACTGGAATTTGTAGTGGTTGGTAGGATGAGGGATTTTTTGTTTTGGGGACTTATATACCAAACAGCAATATTAGACTAGCACCAAGGTTGCAAGAGTAGATCAGGAATCAGAGCACTGTGTTGGAATATAAATCAAACTTACGTTTCGTAGTGCATCTGTTTGAGTGCTCTAAGGCTTCTTAGGTCAATTAAATTTCTTGTGCTCCCATGGTCCTGTGAAGTCCCAGCATTTTCCAAATTGCCATTAGTGCTGTGCTTCTGTCTGCAGTGCACTTTTCTTTATTCTGTTTTTGCTTTATTCTGCTTCTTCTTAACTGTCAAATGAGAAAAAAAAACATCAATTTATTTGCCAAGTTTAAAAAAAAAATCACAATTAGTGGAAGATGTTTCAATAAATAGTAATTGTTACTCTGCTGTTCGTTTTGAGAGTGCGGGATGACCTTAATATTGTCCAACTAAAAGAAAACAGCTGATTTTCAGGCAGAGGATGAGAGGTGTTATTTGAAGATTTTATACCCCGCATAATTTCATGTTCACGATAGTTGAGCAACAACGATGGTGGTGATGATAAGGAAGAGGATTACCAACCTTTATCATCTGATGGTGATAATAAAGCATTTGTAATTCCCAAAGAAAATCAAATGTTGGAATTTCATTTGAAGTTATTTCTATCTGGTCATGGGAAGATATTCAGTACAATTGTGCAACTTTATGGGAATGACATACTGTAAGCATATAAAAATCTAAAGAATATTTTGCAATTCATTACAAAAATACTGTATCTCATACATATCCTTAACACACCATTTAAGGTGTGCAAAGGTTTGTATAAAGAACCACCTTTTAACCTCTCTCTGAGATCTGCATGTGCTGAATTCCAGGAGACCGTCTCACCGTCTCAGGTCTCATTTTGAAACAGTGTTTAGGGGTTCTATTCTCAAAGTTAGTGTGGATCTTAGAATTATCTTCATGCTTTTGCTTCCTGTAGGGATGAAAATAGACAGCATCGCTTGTGCATCACTACAGGTATATCCCCTGAAAACAACCAAATAGTTTATTCTCAGCTAAATTGCCACAGTTTGCTGGAAGGTGTTTGATCTAGTGTGCACATTAGTCAATGTCTCATTTTTTCACACACTATGCAGTGTGTTTAGCTAATGTTACCTCAAGCTGTTTAGTATAATGTTTAGTGGAGAGGACTCTATGTGCCATTTATTAAGCATGTTTTCCCATCTGCTGCTTTCTTCTAGTGACAGAGTTTGACAGGATTTACTGTAGCTGATTGAAGTTTATGAGCATTAGCTTCAGGAATGGCTGACAGACAAGGCTAACTGCAGTGAAGCGGGACAAGGTGAGATTAGCCCAATATTCAGTACAACACTCCCTAACACGTAAACAGAGACATGGCATATAAAACACTACTAATATTACTAAAAATGGTCCACGCTAGGACTAAGGGATAAAGAGACTAAGGGATAAAGGGATAAAGAGCTATCTTAATCCAAGAAATGATAGAGATTAACCTCAATACGCTTTGATTTTAACTAATAGATACTGTCACTGTATTCTGTATAGAAGTTATAATTAAGTCTAGTATACAGTAGCCTACAGTGAGAGCAGAAACATAAGGCATGATAGATACTCAGAGTCAGTACATTACAGCCAGGAATCAGGCAGATGTAACCTTTAGTGATGTGGGTACAGGAAAAAAAAATAGATTAAATGTAACATGAAAATTATCTTGAAAGTCCACACACTTCCATAAAAAGCAAGTTAAAAAAATACAGTATGACCAATGACCAGATAAAACAAAACAGTACTGTTCATAGTAACTAGGAGATTTTCCAGTTTTTAAAAAGGACTTTTTAAAAAAAATATCAATGGTGTCACTTCTATTGGAAATCCTACGACCTAGTCCTTCCCTCTATTTAAAGACAAAGCAAATCAGGAGTTTCTAGAAAATAACATCTATTATTCCAGAAAAAATAAAAATGTTTCACACTGACAAATTAAAACAACATCCCAAGTGACTCTATTTTATGCCTCTTAAAACTCCAGAATTCTTCCCCTACAACATTTAAAAGGAACCGTGATGCCTAATTTCCTAAAATTCCAAAAGCAGCCCTTCAGCAGTGTGAGACATGGGGCTTCCTTCATAGCTGTCTAGGGCCTCAGGTAGAGGATACTCAGGTAGGGAGGATACCAGTTATTACTGAGGAAATTATCACTAGGGCAGCACAGTTGAACCTCCCAATAATGATACGTACAGTATCCACTGGAATTACTACAGTATATGAGCAGGATAGTTAATCAGCACAAATTAAATAATTCTCATTATCCGAGGAGCATTAAGGTCCCTGTATCTGTCTCAGGGCTGGATCAGGTTTTGGTATTTGGAATTTCAGGTAATAGAATTAAGGGGTTCAATAGCTGTCTTGTGATAAAATGTAAAATCTAGTGATTTTTGGATTTTTGTAGTTGTCAGGCCAGAAACAGATCTGTCTTGCTGCTGTGACTGCAGTTATGGTGTTGGGGATGTGCCTCTATATTCCCTCTCCTGGTATCACTGGGCCCTGACCTGTCTTAATATAATTTATCTGAAATCTATTCCATTGCAAGGACCATGGTTCTTGTCTTGCATGTTCTCTGCCTTGTAGCTATGTGAACACATTTTAGGGGTTCTTACATTGAAAGGAAGGGAGTACTTTTCAAGTGGATGGAAGAGAGGTGATTCTGTGGAGGAGAGAATGCCTAGTTTCAATTTTGCATTGTATTATTTATTACTGTGTTTGAGGAAAATAAAAATATGTGAAGGAGGTGGGGGAGCCTCTTTATTCAAGTCATACACTTGATCATTGCTTTTCTGCCAGCCTTTATTCATTCCCTGTACTGTGTGTGATTGCTATCTCAGATCTGATAGTATTCAACAGAATATTAAACTTTTGTTGTTCAAATAAAAAAAAATCAAAGACAACATTAATGCTCACTCTGAAGTACATCGCTATGGATAAGAGAGCACTTTAAGTGTTTTATATTTTAATTGCTACTTTTTATGAGAAACTGATGAAAGACAACTCCAACCCCCCATAGGGAACAGCATGACATTATGTATCTGAAACTTTCTTTAAAGGAATATTTTTTTTCTTTAGAAATAAAGAATTCTGCTGAGGTTTTATTCCTTTATTTAATCAATGACTGAAATTCCCATTGTCAATGGGAATGGACCATTTGTTATTTAAGGCACCAAAACATCTTTATTGCACCTTTTCAGTTATTTAAATAAAACACAAAAATAAAATTTCCAAGGAAAATTTTTTTTTTTAGTTTTCTTATACAGAAATAGGAAAAGCACAATAAAACACAAGTCAGACACTACAATGGGACTGAACTGAAGGAACTGAAGCAAATGTATCACTAAGAATATCCGGAATGTTTTCAAGTAAAACAAGTATTCTAAAAAGATTTTTCTTTTTTAAGGATTTTCTAAGGAGATTAGAAATGTGTGTCTTATACAGTATGTCTTTTTTTTCTAACACTTCCTGTGATGATTTTATGAGATAGGAAAATCATTTGTTGCGTTTTAATGCCTCTAAGAACTGTACAACTCCAATTTATTTACTTGTTTATTTTAAATCGGAAATACAGTGCCAGTGGAGACTGGTGCTTTCTGTTTACACCCACTCTTGTAATTACACCACAACTTACACATACAATGACATTACCTGAGGAAAGAAGGGATGAAGAGAATCCAGCTGCCTCTTGACTTGTTTTTTCATAATTCATGGTGAATTTTATTATGTGTCTTTCAGCCACTGCAACACAATATCACCGGAAGCAGAGGCACATCTCAAACTATAAATACCTTGAATTCTGATTACCAGTGTCAGCAGTAACATGTTGAATACACAATTCAGAATGTCTTCTGAATTCATTTTCATGCTTTTCAAATCAAAGTTTCAAATCAAATCAAAGTTTATTTATCAAATGCACAGCAATACAGCGTGCAGCTGTAGTTGCTGGCAATGAAATGTCTTTTCTGCGAGCTCACAAAAAACACAAAAATCACAAAATCACAAAAATCACAAAATTAAGGTTACAAAAATAAGGTTACATAATAATAGATGTAATAGAAATTGAATAAAACTCAATATGAGTAGAGCTGCTATGTGTCCATGGTGTATGCAATATATACAAGTAGTGCAGTTATGCTGAATACAATGAAAACTGTATGTCCATGTAGCCATTACAGGTGATTTGCTAAAGGAGCTGCAGGTTGGCTATTTAGCAGTCTTATTGCCTGGAGGTAGAAGCTCCGTAGTCTGTTGGACTTGGACCGAATGCTTCGGTACCGTTTACTGGATGGTAGGAGGGAGAACAGTTTGTGACTGGAATAACTGGGGTCCTTGAGAATGGACCTGGCCTTCTTCAGACATCTAGCTGAGTAGATATCCTGGATGTTTGGTAGCTCACAGCCGGTAATCAGCAATACTGACTTCACCACCCTCTGCAGTACTTTGCAATCCCGGGCGGAGCAGTTCATGCAGTGATGCAACCAGTCAGGATGGTCTCAATAGTGCACCTATAGAAGTTGGCCTGGATATGTGATGGCATGCCAAATGTCTTTAGCCTACGGAGAAAGAATAGGCGCTGACATGCTGTTTTGACAATGGTGTTGGTGTGGTGAGTCTCAGTCCTCTGAGATGTTAACTTCCAGGAACTTAAAACTGCTGACCCTCTCCACTGTAGTCTCATTGATGTAGATAGGTGTGTGATCTCCTCCTTGGTGTTTCCTATAGTCCACAATTATCTCCTTAGTCTTACTGATGTTCAGAGAGAGGTTGTTCTCCTGGCACCATGCTGCCAGGGTTTCAACCTCCTCCCTGTACGCAGACTCTTCACCATCTATGATCAGGCCGATGAGTGTTGTATCGTCCGCAAACTTGATGATGGATTTGAGTTATGCCTGGCAACACAATTATGGGTAAATAAGCAATACAGGACAGGGCTAAGTACGCAGCCTTGGGGGTTTCAGTGTTTAGAGTCAGGGTAGAGGATATGTTGGTGCCCACCCTCACCACCTGTGGACGTTCTGTCAAGAAGTCCAGGATCCAATTACAGAGGGATGTGTTCAGTCCCAGGTTCTGGAGCTTGATGACAAGCTTTGAGGGCACTATAGTATTGAATGCTGAGCTGTAATCAACAAAAAGCATTCTCACATATGTTCCTTTCTTATCCAGGTGTGAGAGGGCATTATGGAGGGCAGTGGCAATAGCATCTTCTGTTGACCTGTTCTGGTGATACACAAATTACAGTGGGTCTAGGGTGTCAGGCAGTGAGGAGGTGATGTATGCTTTGACCAAGCGCTTGAAGCACTTCATAATAACTGCTGTGAGTGCAACAGGGCGGTAGTCATTCAGGCAGCTCACTCTGGGTTTCTTAGGAACAGGGACAATGGTGTTTTTCTTAAAGCAGGAAGGAACTATAGACTGAGCAAGAGGAGAGATTGAATATGTCCGAGAAGACACCTGCCAGCTGGTCTGCACATGCCTTCAGAACACAGCCAGGGATAGCATCAGGGCCAGGAGCCTTGTGTGGATTGATCTTTTTAAAAACTTTACACACATCCGCTCTGGATATGATCAATGGGTCTCCGTCTTGGATTTCTGTAATCTTCCTGACTGGATCTGCGTTACTGACCTCAAACCTCGCATAGAATTAATTTAGCTCATCAGGAAGAGATGCAGACTGTTGTACGGTATAGCTGGGTTGCGTTTTGTAGTCTGTATTGGTGAGTAAACCACTCCACATGGTCCTTGTGTGGCAGCCACGATAATATGACTCTAATTTCACTCTGTAGTTGTATTTAGCTATTTTGATAGCTTTCCTGAGGTCATATCTGGATTTTTTGTATTTATCCATATCACCAGAATTTAAAGCAGCTGTCCTAGCTTTAAGTTTGGCGCTAAACCGCCATTTACCCATGGTTTCTGATTTGGAAATGTGCGTACAGCAATCCTGGGAACCACATCTTCAATGCATTTACTGATTAGCCAGTAACATAGTCCGTATACAGATTGTTATTATTTCCGGCAGCTTCGCGGAAGATCTGCCAGTCAGTGGTAGCAAAACAGTGATTTAGTATAAAATCCAATTCATCCGACCAACTTTGATTGGTTCTTAACACTGGCCTCTCCTGTTTTTCTCTCCTTCTTTTCACTCTGTTATTACACAACTTCTCAGAATTTTGGTGTATTATGTATTGTCACTAATTGTTTTAGTAGACATCTAGTGAAGAACAGCATGATACTGTAGAAATACAGAAAATAATTATCCATAATATAAAAATATGGAGATGTGTGAAATCTTTGGTTAGAATTTTACCAGTTTTGTTGGCAGTTAAACAGTATATTATATATTAGTGTTGACATCATATGTTTAAGACAGGGATATGTTATACTACAGACTGTTTGTCGCAGATGGATACATCACCTATGCCAGTGTTTTATTGCTTACACTATCGTGTTACAGTATGTCTGAGTAATGGAAGTCACACTGTCGCCCCAGTCAAGAAAGGAAATAATCTTTTGTGATTATTGGATTAACATTCAGAAACTGAACAAAATGTAATTAAATACAATTAAATCAAATTACAGGATGCACTCATTTTTACATAAGCAAAGTCTCACTTTTCTGATATTGTTTTAAGTTATGCTCCTTTTATGACCTTTTCATTAAAGAATGATTAATTATACAATATGAAGTGTCACCTCCCCAGAGAGCTGTTGTCATATCATTAAATATCTTCCAGTAGTTTGTTCAAATTCTAATTATGATGAGATGAGATGAATATAAAGTTGTTGCGGTAAAGTGCTTAATATTTTAGTGAACAGTGAAGGTGGGGTGGGGTATTTGAAATGATCGCTTTGAATTGAAATGAGAAATAAAAATGCACATAAGTGGGTGATGAGCAGACATGTATTTATATACAGCAGATTATATGAGAGCGGAAGTGTAAGATTACAATTTGACCTCTGAACTTCAGTTTTAAATCTCCATGTAATGTATATGTTACAAAATTGGAGGACATTAGTAGCAATTCAGAGCCAAGACTAGTGAGCCAAACTATAATTGCTACCGTTTAGTCAGAGCTTTTCAATCAGTAACTGCACCTCCTGAGAGGGAATCTCAAAAACTAATTGCAGTGTCTGTGCAATTTTAAAAGAACAGGTTATAATAATGTTTTTATAGTAGGACGGCCATATAGATTTTCAAGATAATGGCTTACACAGGAAAGGTTTTTCAAACATGCTGCAATACCCAACTCCGGCAGAGCATCTGCTAAGTTGCTATAAATGCATGTATTATTAAGTAAAGTAATGGAGGGCATTTCTTTCAGCAGACATTAATTGTCTACACTGCCAGATGCCAATTTCCCTCCCGGCAGGTATCTGAGCATTAAAGGGAATGAATCGATATTGTCATGTACCTCCTCACACCCACAATAGAGAGACACTTCCTTACTTCTATCTCAGTATCACTGGCAGCTGCTTGACCTTTCTAAGAACTAAGTGAGGGAGAAAATGAGAACACAGAGGAAATCTTTCTTAACATATGGCTAATTAAAGTTAAATGAAAGTTTCAACTTTTCAGTAGCAAGGCTTTGTCACACCCCACACTCTCCCTCACTAACGCCGTTACATTCCCAAACCTACTGTTTCACAATCTCATTCCAAATTGAACCCATCACATTATTACATGCACCAGATTCCACAAATTATCATTCCCTGACCAATTATCCAACCAAAATCCCTTTCCCTTCAGTATTTAAAATTCCCTCACACACCAACCCATGCTCACTATTGAGAAGCCTCCTGAAGTATTCTCTTGTGTATGTTTCTAACCTTTTTGACTGATCTCCTGGTACCTAATCTTTGCTCCTGCTTTTTTGACCACACTCTTTGGATTTTGTTTTTTGGATTGTCTTTTTTGGACTTCCCTGGTTACCGGACTCATTGCTTATCCAATCGACGAAGACCCTGGATTATATGTTTTGGATTGTCCTTGTGCTACTCCAGATTCTGCAGGATTTACAGTTACACATAAGAATCCTCCTTTTATACCAATTGATTCCCTGAGAGTCTTTTAGAGTAGTGTCCGGAATATTGAATGTGAATGAGGCTAGATAACATCCGTTCATTTTTCTAACCACTTCTACTTTCCAATTCAGGGCCGAGGGGGAGTTGGAGCCTGTACCAATAAGCAATAGGCACATGGCAAGGTACTGTACATGCTGAATGGTACTCCAGTCTGTTTCAGGGCAGACGCAATACTGTACACCAACACAGGCATTCACACACTCACAACTAGGAAAAAAGGTCAGTTTTTCCTTTATAGTGACCTATGAGTGGTTTTGGATTATGTATGGAAATCAGAGGACACAGAGAAAACATAGAAACTCTATGCAGATAGTGGTTCAGGTCCAGAATTGAACTCAGGGCCCAGTCACTACAAGGAAGTGATGTTAACCACTGCACCACCATGCCATACACACCAGATACCATTCAGCTGAATGGCTGAGATGTTTCAAAACAGGAAGTCTGAAACACTTCATGTTGAAGAAACTGAAGTTTTCTTCATATAATGGATTCTCTGTGATTCTGTGTGCTCTACAGCCCATGTACCTTCTCATTGCAACAGGCATTAAAGTAGGTGCATAAAGCAGACAATACATTTTCTGTCTTTTGATGTCATAACCCTTCTCTACATCATACTAGCTATTCGTAATGGTTTTTACAATTCAGATCTGATTAATTATACAGTATATTAGGGTGTTACTTTTTATAGGTTTAAGTCATTACAAATTAAGTCTGGAAGAAATGCAAACTCATGAAGAATACATACAAATCTGCAAGTTCCAATGAACTCATTACTTATTCAAAAGTCAAAATTAAGCGAGACTTAATTACTAATGTAACACATTGCTAAATTCATCAAGTTGCTCACAGCACTGTTAGGAAAAGCTATTCAAGAGGATAAAGAAATACGCTCATTGCATTCTAATCAGAAACAGGCAGGTCAGGCTTTTGTCTGTGTAAAAAGAATGAATAGTTCATATCTCTTGAGCTTCCATTATGCAATGCACAGATTCATTCAATCTTTTAGATGGGTTATTACTCCACAAAGGTTCTAATGGACAAGAGGGAATCCCAGCTTTTAATTATACTCAATTAATGCTGCATGAATAAAAAAGAAGGCATATTTGTTTTTAAAGATCAATGATGTTGAAATAGAAAAGTCTTTTTACCATGTTCCTCTGAAGCTAATCACATCTGCAGTGAAGGACAGCAATTTTGTATCATTACCAGATATTCCCACACAATATGTAGGACATTATAATCATTAAATGTCTGTTAAGGGGGCTGAATGTGTTACACAAAGCAAAAGAAAATATTCTGTAGACAAAAGAGATAGGAGAAGGCAGAGGAGAGCTAGAAAACAAAGTTGTTTTCAAACCCAACAATTTCAAAGGTCTGGAGTGATTTTGAGTATGGAGGTGGATTCAAGAGCACGAGCTGGAATGGTTACCAGCACTCTGTGCTACTAGTGTATTATCTCAGAAAAAAGGGCCACCCCAGCTGATAAATGCCAAGATGATTAAATATTACATTTGCTTCCCTCCCTTGCCATTTAATTAATTTTCTTTTTAAGAACATTAAAAAGTAGGAGTACTTCCTGAACAACACAAAATAGGATTTTTTTAGGGGATTAGAGGAAGTGATTTTATAGTATAGTATCTGCTTGGCATTGGAGGTCTTGTTGTGTCTGGAGGGCTTGATTGGTATAAAGGAAAAGACAGTGAAGTGGTCTATTTGAAAAATTGAAAATCCCAGTGTGGACTGCCCAGTCCCAATCCTTTTGGAGAGAACTGGTAATTGATTTTGTTTTCTTTTTGTCCCTTTCCACAGCAGATATTTCAGCACGATAGTTCTGTAACAATACAATTGACAACTGTGCCAATACCTTTTCACCTGTTTTTCCTTACAAAAAAGAAATGTAGACTTCATTTCACCTCCCAATAGGTTATTTAAAATGCAGCTACATGGTAATGTAGTGAAACTAATTATAACTGTAGAAATGCTTCACAGTCTTTGTTGGATGCTATTGGTGTTTCTCCTGTTCTGTGATATTAGCGACAGAAGTGATTTCAGTGTCCCTGAGGGCCTGCTTGCCCAGCTATCTGGCTACATTCCACATCAGAGTGGCTGCAAGTGGCAGAGACGTGACAGGGAATGGTCAAGCAATCCCTCCCAGCGCTTTGCTGTTCCACAGTCTCACACCCTGAGACTTGTGCGTGCAGCAGTGCAAGATAAACTCTGCGCAGGAAAACTGCTTTCTCCCCTTTTTCGGCTGCGGAGCAGAAATAGCTGTAGAGAATCCTCCACAGTCATAAATCAATGTCAGTCAGAGGCCCCACAAACAGATCTGTCGATGTCTGCACATTTATCATGGTTTAAGAAGCTCTGACACAGGCTTTGTCACTGGAATGCAAATGTGTTGCTGCGGTCGACAGCATTCTGTGGGAGGCTGGTAAAGAGAGCCAGGGATCTCAGAGGCTAGATCAGTGCTGCCCAGGGGCATTTTTTAAATCAGAGACCAAGGTATATATTGGTATACTCCAAAAGCACATGAACTCCCCACCACAGTAGCTGATGGACAGAAGTGAACAGAAGAAATTCATCATGTGAATACCTTTTGCAGTGCAAGGCACCTTGCTGTGCTGTGGTCCTTTAAAAGATTCGGTTTGGTATAGTAATTACTAGGTTTGTCAATGATTGCAGGACGCATGATCACTTTACCACTCCTTTCATAGGAATGTCCTGGTCTATCTCAGTTAGGCTGCTTTGGGTCTCGAACAGTTGTTTAATTTACATGGACCAATAACTATATTTCTGGAGTTTTATTCCAATACAAATATTTTGTTTTGGTATCTGATACTCATTCATTTTACTTAAAGAGGCCAATCTATTTTGAGCGCCTTGATAAAACATGGAAGCAATCTATACTTACAGTAATAGCCATCAATCTGGCTTTATTCCACATCAGAGTGGAACAAAGGCTCTCTGAAGGGTGTAGACAGCTAGGCTTTATACAGTAGCATACCACACTTGAGCAGGTTCCCTCCAGCCTGGGTCACACCAGGCAGTGCCACAGTGAGCAGGAGGAATCTCTCAGTCATCCCTGCCTGCCTAAGACAGTCATACACATCTCTACACTTCGTACTAATCCTACTGAGCTAAGAAAGCATACTCAAGCAGTTCAATGGAAATGTTTATTAAATAAAATAGTGGCTTTGTGTTTGTGCTTTTCAAAGCTTTTAATTCTGAATATACAGATTCAAATTTCTAAGCCACTTCAATGAAACACAGTTTGCAGTGTGATGGTCAATGCTTTATTACTTCAAGTTGAATTTAAACTAGAAAACCAATTCCCTATCAATTACCTGCATATTGATTTAGCACACAGTTAAGTGTTTTTTAACTTTATCATTTTAAATCTGCACTATTTCCATGTGTTACAATACACTACAATTCTATGCTATAATTGTATAAGGCTGTACATAGTAAAAAAGGACTGTTTCCCATGAGGTGTTGGGCCAAATTAGCACTGGGATATTCAGTAATTAAATAATTGGTTCAAGTCTTTGTACAGATGTATTCTGTTCCAGGTTGAGAAAAAAATGATTGAGCTTTTTATTTAATCCCTGAACTGTGTTTACCAGTTTATCATCCTTTCAAAAATGATCTGATTTAGATACCAATCAGACAAGTTCAACACCAGTGTGAACTAAGTAACAGACCCTACTTCTACTGCAGCCTTAGTAGGGCAGAAAGGCACATACATTATCTCAACACATTAACATGATTCAAAGATTATGTACAGTACCTCCATTCACAATTCCATTAAAGGGTAATACTTTTTGTTGGTGTGATTTTTAATACAGATTTGAAAACAGAATCATTGCAATCAAATGTATAAATGTGCAATGTATTACATAGTAAATCTGATATAATTATCCCAGTGCAGTGTTTCTGGGAGTACAGAAACACCAATTGAGCTCTTTAAAATTGCGTAATTGTTTTTTCCAGTCATCTTTGCCATCAAAGTCCCTACTCTGAAATCATCAACTAATATTTAAATATTAGAATTACTGAATAGAATGAGTGGAAGTATCTGCATAATACCATAGACTACAACACAAAAATGTATAAAATAAAAATGAATTAAGGTTTCCTGTACAATCAGCAATATATTATAAACATTACATACAATGAAATGTAAATAATCCTATTATTATTTAAAATAATATTTTATGATGAAATTATTTATTTTATACTTTTTAACCCCATCTACATAAAAATAGCCCTGAAGTGTATTTTACTTTACTAAATAATGAAATACTGTATTTTCTTCCTTCACACTACAGTGTATTGATTTATAAAGACAAGTGTATTTTATTCAGATTGTCGATTGTAAAGCAGATGACACAGATATTTCTGTAGTGCTTAGCTTAGTATTTTTTATAAAATTCCATCATATACAAACCAATTATATTCACCCAGTGAGTTAGGAAATGCACAACAGAAAGCAAGAGGAAAAAAGACCTCTTAAATCCACAAACAATTTTGTTTTCATTTGTTTGTTGCATGGCAGAGACTTACTGTACAATCTATTATTAGCAAACAGTGGCAAATATTATGAACCAAAGTTAACAAAATACATTTTTATTCTTCTTGTCTCACATTTCAAAGAACTTATCATTTAAAATAATATTTTTCCCTTTATGTTCATTTTTTCAAATTGTTGCTCTTTCCAGAACTGTTTTGTCTTTAATAATCTAATTCTGAAACATTCTTTGGCTCACACTTAGAGAGTTAAGGTTTTCTATTATAATGAGTTTACATCCAATAGGACCTAAGTTGTTTATCTTAGTTTTACTGATGTATTTTTCACTAAAAACTACCTCATTAATTGTAGTCCATGCATCCAGAATACTAATCCACGAAAGTTTAATACATATTTTAACTGTAATATACATTATATTACAGGATAGCACACCAATGTAAACTGTGACTGTATACAGTATGTAGTTAAAATGGCTAATGGATAGGTCTAAAACATTTACGTTTTAAAAAAAAGTGAAATATGTATAGACTTATGATCCTTCGCAAGGTCCTTTGTGTGAGACAGTATTCATTGTGAGGATCAATTGGGTGGAACAGCATTTCTATTTGTTCCAGTCATCTACTGTATGTAAAAATACTGATAAGTGAACAAAATGAAATCTGTGCTGCTTGTATAGAGTTCCAGCTATAACAAAGGATTGTGACTTATGTTAGACAAAGAATTGAATTATATTCAATTGATACAGAAATTTTAACAAAGCACTTGTGTGGCTAAGGATGGTAATTGCAGAGGTTCTTATCTGTTTATTTTTTCTCTACGCTAGCTGCCTATACTACAAATACTACAATAAACTTCAAAACTGGTGCTGACATGTTGTGTATTTTGTCACATTTAACCCATTCTAATGAAAAGCTTCTTATGTACCAACACAATCAAAATCCACAGTCATTTAGCGGATAAATGTTCTTTTATTCGATTTTGTCTGTAAAGGTACAGAAATAAGGAATCAGAAATGGAAGACCTTGGGCTTTAAAACAATTTAGCTAAAACAAAAAAAAACAGAGAGCCAAGTTAGGTGAGAACAATGAAGAAAAGGAAAATGCAGGAATAAAGAAGGGATGGATCAGATACAGAGGTGAAAAACATCTCACACTATGCTGCCCTGATCTTGCTCGGGGGAGGGCATGTGCAATGAGCACAGCTTTTTTTTCTGTTGCTCTTCAGTGAATCAGCATTTGTCTTATGCTTGGAAGCTGGAAAAGAATGGGAAGCAAGTAAAAAAAAAACAGTAGATGTAATCTGTCCCATTAACACATTTTCTTATAGTTCTCAATGTGTTCTACATGGTTATAACAGAGTTAGACTGACGCGTGACATAAATCTCCCCCTGAGCTTACATGTGCTGCCTGTGAAAAGACTGGTCCTGGACTGTGTGGTGCTGGAAAGGGCATTAAAACTTTCCTTTTCATGGGGCCAAACAGCAAGCTTCCGGCAGGCTCCTCGGTTCACTGATCGCTGCTTTTCTATAATGAGCTTTGAACAAATCTGCGATGCTGTAAACGCATGATAAAGCTAATCTGTGAAGGTTCCCAAAGCTACAGAGCCTGCGCCAGCCCTCTTTCTGAGGGCTTAATCCGAGTCAACACATTTATGAAGCTCATGGGGAGAAAACAGGCTGCTCATTTAAAACTAGAGGCAATAATTCAACCCCATCTGAAAATGCAAAGGAGGTAAATTAACCAACAAGAAAGTTAATTTACAAATTTACAAATTTAGAGGGTCCATTTTCTCACTGTAGAGGCAGTGTGAGATTCAGCCCAAGAGAGGACTGTACCTCAAAGTTCACTTCCAGGCTAACCTGCTTGAGTTTTGTACAGAACTCTTAGATGTTATTCATCTCTCTTTTATCTACATGAGAAGCATGAAGAGTGTTAGAAATTGGTCAAATAAATACATCTATACAGATAATTCTTTGCATAATAAATAAGTGGTGCATCTCCAAGATAATAACACATTTTAAACGGGCAACAGTGCTTCACAGGAATAGTGAGATGATTCAGGTGAAATGCAACTGGAGAGTACATATAAGATAAATATAAAAAGATATCTGAAATGGTGATGGATCAGACATTAGAGGAGTTTAAAATATGTTACACTGTTTAAAAACTTTCTTGTTTGTAGTATTTAATAATTGTTTGAAATCACTTTTTTTTGACAGAGTATTGTTCATTACACTAAGAACCTGGAGTATATACAGTATTTGCTAATCTCATTTTGGCTCTGAGAACTTCGGCAATGAAGCAATGACTTTAAGTTTCCATGTAGGAAAGAAAGTCTAAAGGCTTAAGGTCTGGTTATTACAGTATGCAAAATGCTGTCCTTGCAGTTTACTGTATGTCTAAGATCAGACACATGCATTTAGCAGACATCTAAGGTGTATGAAACTGAAATACAAGTGTTTTGTTCTGTGTCAAGCCACATTGCAACAAACACATTCAATTGCATTTAATGACATTCTTCTTGCATGCTCAGACAGTTCATGAAATTGCCTTAATTGGTAGTCTGTTATTTATCCTATTTAAAGAACTGCTTTTATGATTAATTATAATGCCTGAGCAGAAGTCATCTTATTTGGATGAAAGTTACCATGATGAGAAATTACTACCAGAACAAAAAATGCAGAAATGTACAAGATGTGATGTCCACATTTCTATTGTGTTTTTAGTGAGCAAGAACTGTCACATTGTTGCACTCATCAATTTATTATTGATATTGCAGATGTAATTGTATCAGAAGGCTTACTAGAGAACATTTCCAAATGTTTCTTTCAGTTGTGTTCCTTATACTGAGTAAGCATACACACTCTTTCTCTTCATAGATAAAGAAATAGTGCATGAGTGGGTTATTATTTTGGTGTCTGTTGCAGACAGTTTGGTGTCTTGTTGTTATGTTCAGTGTTTTTGGGTAAGACCCCCAAACAAGCATTTAAAAAGTAAAAAAAAAAAAACATCTTAAAGTAATTGGAATATCTACAAAGTGGTAAGGTCAGTCACACAGTTCAGTATAATGGACTGGTTACAAACTACAGTCATATATTAGTAATGATTGCATAGCTAGTACATGTCATGTATACTGTAGATGCTGATAATATACAGAACAGAACAAACTAAAAATAACAAAAATAGAAGGTTCATAAACGTTACGTTAAATATTTTTACTATATCAAGTAGAAAGCTAGCTGCTCAGGATTTTAGTAAACAACATGTACTTCAAGAGCAATTAAATGGACACAGAAAGCATGTAATTATAGTATTTTAACAAGTGAATCAAACACAATTAATCAATTGCATGTATAGTCAATATCCAGACATACACAGGTGAAATCAATTACATAGCCAATACCCATTATAAATACACATTTATCACTTAAAGTACGTTTCATCACAATCAAAATCAAGCCAATATGAAAATGAGACAAAATATATACAGTAAACGCAAATATCATAATTTATATATATATATTAAACACTTCCTAATAAGACTGATTTACACAATTATATATTCAAAATATAAAATTATTATCTACAGCACTATTTATACTTTTAGTTTACATTGTAGGTCTTTATTGAACTGAAAGGTACAGATCAATCATAATCCTATAATCCAAAAGAAAAATATTCTGATGAGTGGAGAAATCTTATTTTTAAATTATAAAAGTTATGCCTTTGTGGCACATATGTTTGCTTTGAATGCTATTGAATGTGATTGTCTCATATGGTGTTTGATAATTCTGAGCCATACTCTACAATACCTGGAAAATGTCACTACACAAATAACAGAAAAGGCCCATAAGAGTATTTTTTTAGGTTTATTCTTTATGTGTTGCTGTTCTTTATGTGAATATAATGCATTGAAAATATTACACATTGTTTATACAGTAAAATCATATTTTGTGACTCACTCAAGTCATTATTTTTATACTATTACTAACACAGTTAACAAAACAAACAACATTAACCAAGAATTTTAAAAGTAATTATTTATTTTTTCCATATAATGGCGTAGGCTGTAGGGTTTTAGGTTTTTACTGAAGATTATCTCCCTTCCACTAATTAAACAAGTATCTGCTCTGAAACATTTGGTAATCTTTCCAAATCTTGATTCTGTGGCTCACAGCAAAAAATAATCAACAACTAGTTCACATGTTTTACAGGCAACGTTTTACCCAGTCTACATAAAAATACATGGTTAAGGATGTTTAAGGTTATAATGGTAGCACACAACTAGACATCTTAAAATCTATGTTTTCATGTTAAAGAAACAAGGGATAAACAACACTTCACATTGGGGCTTTTACACTAAAATCTTTGTGGGTTCTTGATAGTTTTTGAGGTTGGATACTTGAGAAATCAGCTAACTAGCACCTGCATTGTGCTAAAGATCTAACCCACACAGTGAATGTTACATGCTTTAAAATGTGTGTTACTATATTTGAAAATGCAACGATTAAGGATTAAAAATATAGAGTTTTCTTTTTCCAGATGGAAATAAAAACTGATTATCCCAATTGTTTCGCTTGGAAAAGTATGTCTTGGATAAATTAATGATATATTTAATAACTGAATGGACAAGAAAAGTGTAAAAGACCTTCAGTTTTTTTACATTCTTAGAAATCTGTGTGCTAAAATGCTTTTTCTCACCAAGTAATAAAAAGTTTATGTTTTAAATAGTCCTATCTACACAAGAGCATCTTTTGAAAGGACAGCATTGATTAGCACTGTAATTAGAAGAGCATTTGGATAATCAATACCAGTTTGTCACCAAGTGGGTTGGCTGAACTTGCTAGTGATGCTGCCTTAACATTAATATGCTTCCTTGAACTTGAAGCTGCAGCTGCATGGAGAAAGCTTAGATAAGAGATAAATTAGTTAATTAAAATATAATTCTCTGCTACATGGAAATGAGTTGTAACACCCGTTGTGCCGCCTTAGATAATGAATATCATAAATCACTATCATCACAATGTGTTAATATTTATCTGTGAGCTTGGGAGAGTCTTACACTACAATTTGTATGTGAACTTAGTCTAAGGATACTTATTGTGAGTGCACATGGATACCTGTACACAATTAACACATTCAGATGTACTCTCTGAACAATAAAACGTATCCCATATTTAACGTATATACAGTATTAAATATGTCAAGATTAGGTAGTTAGAATGGTGAGTTCAGGCTGGTTCACACTTCCTTTGGGGTCAACTTTATGTAGACCTCCATGCACCATCTTAGAGGTTATACATGATGTTATTATAACATTAACATCTTATTATAAATACAATATAGCCCCCAAACACATAACAGAAGCAAGTATTTACTTTATATCAGTGCCTCAAGTCAACGTCATAGTAGTTCAATGATTAGAGTTTTAGTTTGGATTAGGATAAAATGGAGTAGGAATAGGATAAGTACAGTATTAAATAAAGTAATTTAATGTCTTTTGGAAGAATGCTTAAAAACTGTTATGAATGTAATCATACAAAGTTATGAATGTTATGTTACATAGTCTCTGAGTAAGTGTTATCAAAACAAAAGTCTATTTCAATGGAAGCATTACTTCAATCTGCACCACATCCTTGTTCTGGACAATGAACTTATCTGTGTACACTAGTGGACACAAATGTAAAAGTTTTTATGTTTTTAAGTTTTATTTTTTAAATGCTGTCTTGATCTGCAGACCTCTAATTTAAATAGATTAAGAAAACAAAGAGATTCTCCTTGAATATTTACACTGTCTTTAGTACAACCTACGAAAGGTTTTTATTTGCATGTTTAAATTACTACAGTATGATACTTTCATTCTTGAAAACAACTTGTCTGTTATGTAAAATAGTATTTTGACCATGATTTCAAAGCTTAAGGTTTAAGCTATCTAATTGTGCACCTTCTGTTTGGTAAACAGTTCTTACACACCTAGCATAGGTGAACAGATCTACAGATTAAATGCCCCTTTCTATTTCTAGTAACAATACAGCCCTAACAAATCTCTGGGATTTATAATAGCAGGCTTTCAATTGTCATGCCATGTGCTGCACTGAACAAGTATTATTTAAGCATTAATTACATATTTATGGAAACAACACCCTCTCCTGTCTGCTTAAAATCGTAATAATCTCCCCAAATGGACATATAAATAAAGCATGAACAGGGAGTAGAAAGAAGCTATAAACTACCATCTATAAAATGATAAAATATGTAAAGAATATCGACGTACAACATCATAATGGCAGCACAGAGAAAAAGAGATCCTTCAAATGTCAGAACATTTGACTATGCTGTGTAGTGCAATGTTAATACCTTAGTGTACCACAGGTATATAACATTTATAACATATATGCCAAGAAATGCTTTATATAAAGATTATTAATTGCATGTTCCCCTCATCAATTTTACATTTCAATTGTGTGTGAATACAGTATACTTACAGTTTATAGTTGTTTATCTCAAACATTAATATTTTATTAACACACTATGAAATAAATAAAGTACTTAGCTGTGGTTTTGTGCCCTTTGGCCACCTCTCTGTGAATATTCTGTCTTCTATACACCTGGGAACAGAGATCTCAGACTCCATGTGCTTATGTAATCTGTAGCAAAGACAATGTTCACATCACACAAAATTATCAACGGGGTCAGGCTTGCTTTGGCATTAACACCAAAATATCAAAGCTGATAGGGAGCATAATTATTTGCACATAATCTGTCTTGATAAAATCCAGGGTTAATAGCTTTGTGATTGCATACCTAATGATGGAATTAATCATGTTTATCCTGAGAATTATCCTCCGAATTGTGCTTGCGAAAGAGAATTGTAAACAGAGCCCTTAGAAAAAGGGAGAAAATCCTGTCTGAAGGAAAAGAAAATTTGCTGTCAGAAAAATCATCATGTGTATCAGAAAAGGCTGAAAAGCTACAATCTGTCTTAAGTTCAAGTAGTCTTACCTAGTGAATTCCACAATGTTCTTTTCTTTATCTCTTTAATAACATTGAATAAAAGTTTGCACAGCTACATAGTGTGTAATCATTCAACTTCAAGGTAACACCTTTTTCAAAGCACTTTCGAATAGAGTAATATTATTTATCTGTTTTACTTCCAACACCACAAGGTACATTTGACCCGTTTTTCTCAACATCTGAGGCAAAACATGTATTTATTGAATCTTTATTTCTGTCTGTAGTGGTGCTGGAGAGAACTTTTTTGTTCTTATTTGACTGTTGGTGTTACAAAATATCCAAATGGCACTGCTGTGCTGGTATAAATAAATAAAATGTTAAGGTTTGATTTTTGTTCAAAAGTCTGTAGGTTTTATTACTGTCTCTCAGTTGTCAAAGGAAAACATGGTGTGCATAAACCATACTAAGAAGAAAAATACTATTATTGCAGTCTTTGCAGTTGGTGAATTGGTGTTGCTGTTCCATTATGTAGCCAGAACAGTATGAGACAGTAAAGATCGGGCTCCAAGAGAGCTACACTTTGTTTTGAAAAGGGGTCAGAAGACTATGCAGTGTGATACAGCCTTGGTCCCTCACAACTCTAAGTCATTACTGTGAAGGATAGTTAATGAATCCTCATAATCCTGAGACAAGGATCTCCATGTCTGTTCTCAATGTTTCCCATCTATTAACCACTTCTAATTACATACAGTAAGTACTGTACATGCATGACACCTTGAACTTGCTGTTCACAGCTCAAGCAAATACTGTAGCAAAGGGCTCAACTCCCACCGTATAATGAAAAGTATTCCAAATTCATGCCATTTCTTTTAAGAGAGCCAACAGGAGAATTGTAAATCAGTGTTAATAACCAAATAAAATGGCAAAAAATAATCCTCTATGATACGATCAAAGGCTTTCTCGCGATTCAATGAAATAATTTCAGACATAAGTGCTGGAGAAGTGATACAGTATATTTGAAATTAAACAAATGTCTGCATCTGAAAAATGAATGCCTGTTTTGAATAAAGCTTCTGTAGCTTCAGGTGGGAAGAATATGTAAGAACTTTAGCCAGACTTTTTATATCACTATTGAGCACAGAGTCTTGGCAATAAGAACAAAACTTGAGGATGTTTTTTCCATTTTAATACTAAACCTTGCAGTCTCTGTAAAACTAAGGGAGGAGAGCATGAAACCTGAACAATTCAGTAAACACAGTAAACAAAACAAGAGAGAGTTGGGAGGAAACATTTTTATTCAATTTGACAGGAAATCCCTGAGGTTCAGGGGAACTGTTGTTCTGCAAGGACCTCGTTATTTCATTGCTTCATCAAAGAAAAAGGCTTAATCAAATCTGGCCTTTTGATTGGGAAGTGCAAAAAGTTATGTTGAGGTTATGATAGAGGAGTCCAATATCAAAGAGCATAAATTGGATAAGCACTTTAAAATAATAGATTAATGTAATTCTGGTGACTTCTGATGGAGTCTACCAGTGTGTGGACCTTAGTGATCAGACAAGCTGACACTTGTCAGATGCATCTAGCATACATTTTCTCAAGCTTTTAACAAAACGATTGTGTTCAATTTTACATCATATTTATATGTTATTGCTGCACTATTCTGCAGTGGTTAACATTGCTGCCTTTCAATGACGTGGCTCAACGCCTGGGTTATCTGCATAGAGTTTGTATGTTCTTATGTTCTCATGGGTTTCCTTTGGTTGCTCCTGTTTCTTCCCACAGTTCAAAGTACATCTTTTCCTCAACATTTGAAGAAAACCTAGAATTGAATTTGAAGCAAACCATGAATTGCTTTATCTAATTTTGGGTCATGAGGTAGTATGACATATGGCAACAGGCAATCATGCAAGGCATCCTGGATGACATGCCAGTCCATTACAGGATACACACAGACACAAATACATTCACACTCATGCTCACACCAGGGCCAATTTTTCCACAAGCCAATAAACCTACCAGTATGTCTTTGGACTGTGGGAGAAAGCCAACAGCAATGCTATCCACTGCGTCACTGTGCCGCCAAATAAATGCTCATGCTCCAAAAATAAAAATGTCGGGGATATGGGAGTTCCTCTCCTATGAGTTTTCCCCAATGCCTCTGGACAATTCAAAGCATAACCTAAAACAATTGCAGCCCCTGTCACAAATGACAGGAGAATCTATTTAAAACCATGGTCTGAGCTCTAGAGGAGTGGCACAAAAATAGAAGATGTTACAACACTCCTAGAGCAAAATAGTAATATTCAGAAAAAAAAACACAAAATTACAAAATGGATCACTATTTTAGAAATAGTAAGTACAATTAATCAATGGAATATTTAAAGTGTGCTTGAAACTAATTTTAATATTGTAGTGCAGAAGCAAGCAGCTAGAGCAAAAAATATTCTCTGGCAAAATCTGCTTAGGACATAAAATACATCGGTGGGTATGAAACAAAATTAATACCAGAGAAAATGACAAAAACAGCACAGAATTTAATAAGGAAGCAATGTGAAACATTTTCACCAGTCATTTTTCAAGATTGTAACTGCTTACACTAAAATTGCAGATTCGAATTGCAGATCAGAATTAAAAAACTCCAAGGAGTCACATAATTAAACTAGGAGCAGAAATAAAAAGTTCTTAAAATTTAAATCAAGGTGTTAACCTCAGCTAGATGATAGTAGGCACTGAGTACTTATTGAACATTATTGACTTCAAGGGGTGGAAACTCTTCATTTAATTAGAAATTTATTTTCTATAAGAAGATTATGTCCCTTAAAAACTACAGGGAAACAGCCTATGTGAGGTAGGGTAAGCTTGATTTCCTACTTGAACAGCAAGGATTTGATATCTTTAGTAGCTGTGTTTTTGCATGAAACAATTGTTTTAAGGCTTTCAGTACTGTGAGTGTTCTGAAGAGTGCTTAGAAATGAAATGCATTATCACTCAAGAGCTCAGGGTTCTCTATTCATTGTTAATGAGAGTTAACCATAGACTGATTGGTGTCTAGGAATGATTTATGGTGGTGAAAGAATGTGCTTATCATTCATTCTTTCATGAGCTCTGCACAGATTTTATTTTTCATATAGAACAGCAGACATTGAGATGGCTACTGCTAGCTGAACAGACTGATCAGGCCCCTCTACTGCAACGTGTTGTAAATCCATAATCAAACCACTCTTGGGTTCAGGTTAGACATCAGACTCAACAAACAGATTACATCAAAATGAAAATAATAAAAAGTGAGGTTTTGAAAAGAGAAGGAAACAATGAACAATTTATGGGAGCTAATGGCACATGGTAAGAGGAAGAGGATCAATGAGATAAAATAAGGACAGAAACTAAACCTGTTCCTGTACAGTTGAAAGTTTTCTCAATTGCAGTTGTCCAGTTGGTTTTCAGATTTATCACAATCACAATTGTAAATCTTTACAGAGTTCCTTAAAATACAAAACATTTCTTTCGTGACTCTAAGTCCCTTTTACTTTTCATTGAAAAATAAACAAAAGCTCCAGACTCTCCCTGGAATCAGTTTTAGAGTGTGCCCAGAGCTTCTGTGAGGTAAAAACCCAGAAACACAAATGAATCATAATCTGAATTTCTAAAGAATTAAAATCACCAAAATGCCTGTTTTCTCTTCCATTCTTTCAGCTGTTTGTTCAAAAATAGCAGTTAAGAACTACGAGAAAATCCATAAAAGCTATTTGCAACAGTGTAAAGATGAATCATAATGAACTGCCATTGAAAACAGCGGAATTTGATTAACTTAAATGCCATCCATCAAAGTTAAGAATGACAACAGAGAATCCTGCAAATCCCAGTAGGTGATCTCTGATTATAACCATTACTTGGCCAAAAACTTTTTGTAGTTGTGAATTTTATGATTGTTTTTCAGTTTTATTTCTTTAGCATCTTTTTCTTCATTAGTTGGGCAAAAAACAACACTTTTGAAATATCTCTATATGCTGAAAGTGTTTCAGATTTGCTTTTTTTTAAAACTCTTTTGAATACATTAATTTCTTTTTTATTAGAATAAGCAAAAAACACCAATACCCCAGCAAAACTCTTTTTTGTATTGTTAGGGGGTGATCTGTGGTAGAGGGTGACCAACTTCCATTGGTCTAACCTGTACTTCTCTGAGGGAAGCTACAGTACTACTCCACTCTCATCTCTACTCAAATGTCTTTGTTGTTTGGGGGCTCCAATGAAGCAACAGGGGGGATTGCCAGAGAGTTTCCCATGCTGTGTTTAATGCTAATTTTAGGGTGAATGTTCACAGCATTGGGATGTATAACTCCTTATCAAAGGAGGTCCACAGCCATTTAGAAGGGACTTCAAATGGTTCTAAGCTGCTTCCTTACTAAACAGTATCATTATAATGATTGGTGACGTCCATATGCGTAGGGGAACATTGTTGCCATTTGAACATTTGCCATCAGTCCAACATCCATGCATTGTAGCTCAAAAGACACAGGCCGTGGCTATAATAATAATAGTAATAATAATAATTTCTTACACTTATATAGCGCTTTTCTGGACACTCCACTCAAAGCGCTTCACAGGTAATGGAGACTCCCTTCCACCACCACCGATGTGCAGCACCCACCTGGAAGAATGTATTGTACATCCTGAAGAGGACTTTAGCTAAATGGGCACCACCAAATAATTTCTTCTTGCCACTAAGCTGCAAAGAATATTGACAGTTTTGAATAAAAAAGACAACAACCAGCAATGAGCTGTCAAATTTGACTGTGTAGAGAACCTCCTACAGTTACAACAAATTCCATTGCTTATTGTATACCAAAGGCGTGTACTATAACACCATTGAACAATAGACTATTACTTAGAGGGACCTTTGCAAAGGCAGATAAAAATCCATTCAGAATTGACAGAAACTCTTCTGGCTAATCATTGCCAAATTCAAGTGACAGAAACATTTATTCGCTGCATTCTGAAATGTCATTCTTTGATATACCAGTACCCCCAGATGACAGAGAAAAGTTAATATTTCTAGCAGGTCCAATGAATACCAATAGTTATATGAAAGTTTCATTTTAGGTGAAATAGACCGAGTTGACAATGCTGCCTCAGAGCTCATTAACCGTCTAGATGAAATTGGAAAATCAAAGTGAGAAGAAACATTGGAAACCTTTTACTCACAACACAGCAGAAAGGCTTGGCAAAAGATAATCAGATCACAGGAAAAAAAACAGTGTAAGCAGGAGTAAGTCAAAGCTTTTGCACACCTTGTGTATAACAACTGTTTTTTTAGATCTGACAAGGAATTCACAACAGATAATGAACAAAATCAAAAAGCTCTTGACATCTCATGGTCCCAGTGCTTGACTGTCCAGAGAATTCCATCTTGAGGAAGCAAAGACAGACTTTTAAAGAGTAAGAAGTCACTAGGGTCTGATGCCATAAATGCTGAACTTCTTTATAACTCTGATGATGACCTGGATTCAAGCACAGAAGGTCTTGGAGCAGACAGTTTTTGTCTTACTCAAGACTTTGAACAGAGATTTGAGACTGGGGAGAAGATCTTTGCTGTTCTGGTTAACATCAACCTGACAGAATGCGTTTGATCTAGCTTTATAGTAATCAAATCATAATCTGAATAATGATCATGTTTCAAAAAAGTAGTTTCATTCAAAATTCTCCTCAGAACTCAAATGTTTCAGGATAGAGCAAGATTATGTATTGCTTTCTACTCCCTCCATTGTTTTCTAAACATGTGCATTGCCACCTAGTTTAAGAAATATGTTAATGACAAAACCTGGGTCTTACCAAATTAAGCAAGCACAGGGAGGCCATTGAGTCTACTTTGACATCATCAGACAAGAACACCCTCATGACTACTTCCATAGAAGATATTTCCAACTCTGAGAACAGGAGCAATGGCCTTTCATCCGGCCATTAACTAAGCAACAAAAAAGACCCAAACATCAAGAGTGATGACTAAACACTTGAATCGACAGTATTAGGGACTCATGCTGGACTCAACCTTTGCTTTCTGCATACATGTAGAAGGAGTTCAGGGTACTGTAAGTTCAAACGCAGAGAAACTGTGCTCTGTTGCTTTGCTAGCACATGAGGTACAGGACAGGTTTCCAAGCACATCTGTTTTTTCTTTTGTATTTTTTTACCAATCAGTATTGGGGATCAATACTAGGTCTGAGAATGCACTAGATCTAACACACATTCTAAAATAAAATGAATTGCAAAAATAAGAGCTAGTAATGTACTGTAATGCAGTAGATGCAAATGAAAATCAGCACAGATTGCCTGACATAGAGAATTTCTTTTCAGCCTGAGATCAGATGTATAATCACAAAATAGCAGGGAAATAATGTCTTCAGTTAGAGCACTAAGTACTATGAAAAACATTAATCTTTAGGAGACAGCTATACGATACATGGTGGAGCTTGCCAACCAAAAATATAATTTTCATTACTTGTTAATGAATTTTAATGGACATAATTTGTTGAATTGGCTTGCTTTTATTTCTGTTAATGTTGTCAACATATGTTGTATTGCTACTTGAGTTATTAAAAACCTAAATAACAATGCAACATTGATTTTAAATTAAAATTATGACTGTGAAAAAGACTGTCACAGATCAAAATGATGTTTGTAATACAACTATAGAGTTGTATGGATGCACTCTTGAATATCAGTGCGGCACTACAGGCACTAATGAAAGGCAGTTGGAATATGTTTGAAAACTAAATCAAATGAATTCAAAATAAATATATAGGAATGAGATCACAGCAGTTACCAGAGCAATTTTACAGTGTAGTTTTATCTCTTTTGCCTTTCTTATCTCATCTTAGAGTTGTTTGCCTGCACTGTATCATTGTTTTGCACTGCTTTAGAGGGCTTTCTATTCTTTACCATGCTTTCACTGTGCTTCACTCTGAGCTCTTATGATGTTAAATTTAAATGCCATGGCTTCCTGTTATACCGAATTAATAATTTACTTCTTTAAATTCCTTGGCTCTGGAGAAAGGCTTCAAAAGCTTTTAGTAATTTCCTAGGTTTTACTTTAACTTGTACACAATTCAGAACCTCCTTAGTGAGATTTACAGAGGCAAACTCCACTTGATGTGTTGCCTGTTTTAATGATTTACACTTGATAAGCCGGTAAACAGTTTATTTGACTTCCTTCCAGCTGCATTTTTCTTCTTTTAATCTTGCATTACCAGTTTTATTTGTATTTTACAACAAAGTCATTTCACCTGGAGGAAACCTATTGATGTGTCACGTCTCAGTTTTAACAGCAGAGATTGGTTGTCTTTGAAAACGAAATACTTTCTTCTTTATCTCCCAGTCTGATTTTCAAAATATGTAAACTGCAAAAGAATCAAGTAGGTGCTTTGGGCAATTCCCTTCATGTCCATAACAAAAGAAACTAGAACAAGCTTAATTTTTAACTATATGGAAAAGTCTGCATTCAAGTGCAAAACTATCTAATAAACAAATAAACACCTACAGAGTGTTTTGTAAGTTTCTGTACCTTATACGTACTGTCAGATTAAGTTCTTTCCCTCAGAAATAATGTGAAGCTACCCCTTTTCAATATTTAATTATTTTATTTCTATAATTAGACAGCAGTCATATCACCCTGCAAGTGACAACTGATAGCCCATTGAAGCTAAACAGGCGTGAGTCTGGTCAGTACCTGGATGCGAGACCTCCTGGGAGAAACTAAGGTTGCTCATGGAAGAGGTGTTAGTTGGGCCAGCAGGGGGCTCTCACCCTGTGGTCTGTGTGGGTCCTAATGCCCCAGTATTGTGATGGGGACAATGTACTGTAAAAAGGCGCTGTCCTTTGGTGACGATGTAAAACCGAGGTCCTGACTCTCTGTGGTCATTAAAACTGGGTTTTAAACTGGTGTCCTGGCCAAATTTCCCATTTGCCTTTACAAATCATGACCTCCTAATAATCCCCATTTATGAATTGGCTTCATCACTCTGCTCTCCTCCCCGCTGATAGCTGATGTGTGATGAGCATTCTGGTGTACTATGGCTGCTGTTGCATCATCCAAGTGGGGATGATCATTGGTGGTGGTGGAGGAAAGTCCCCAGTACCAATAAAGTGCTTTGAGTGGAGTGTTCAGAAAAGCACTATATACTGTAAGGAATTATTATTATTCTAATGGTGTTACTTTAGTGTCATTGTAAACTACAGAAACTCCATAATTCTGCCAACAGTGAAATCTGACACTTTCTTCCCTGCTTCTTGATGCTATTGGTGATCTGATTTTAGTGTTTTTCTTTTTCTTTGACAAATCTGATAATTTTTTAAAGTTATTTTTCTTGTGTGAAACAGTCTGGACTAATTGTTAATTATGCTTGCAAGTTATTTTTTTCAGTATATTACAGATATGACTTTTGCCATGCCCAGTTCCTATGCTATGGATCTGATTGAGTTAATTTCTTACAGTTTCGAAATCCCCTGTTTTTATGTAACAGAAAGTCCTTTGGTATTCACTTTGATTAAGGTCAAAGCAAGACAGGTTAAATGGACATTCACATTTTTTTTCAGTACTGCATTACCCAACAACAAACGCATGATTAAAAAGTAATAGCTGTCAGCCAGCAATCTCAATAGTATTCTTTGTTCAGAACTTCAAAGTTATTGATTTGTAAAATTGACTTAAAACTGAATTTAATAAAAATAAAATACTCAGACATTTTCTATAAGAAATACTAATTATTTCTTTAAAAATTCCAGTTTATACTTCACTTGCCTTAACACAACTGAAGGGCAGCCTTAGGCTGGCTAGTCTAATGTGTGTCTCTAATTTGTGCTAGTGTGTGTCTTACTATAGAATAGTGTCTGTTCAGAGTTTAGTTCAGAGCTCTCTACACTTTCAGGATAGGCTGCTGCAAAAAAATATTGGAATCTGTTAAAACTAAATGTATCTAGTTTTGATTTATTATTATTATTTTCTTAGGGAGACTGGGGGGGGGGGGGGGTCATCAAATTATAACATGACTTTGTAGGCATTCTCAGCTTATGCTGATAATAAATTAATCTGGTCTTTAGATGTCTTTTCTTCTGTCTTCTGTATCATATTTCACAATGAAAGTTGAAAATGTCATTACCAATGCCTTGTTATTTTAGTATTGTACAAGAACCATATACAATAACTACGAAATGTGTTAGATGGGGCACATGGGTCTCCTTTCTTTTGTAACATTTCTTTTGTATTGCTTATCTTACTACTTCTATTATAATAAGGCAGGTACTGTATACTGTATGTTGCATTGTCAATCCAAATCATTCACAAATCCACAAAATATCCATATTTGGTAATTGGCTGCATCATAAATTCATACATGGTATGGTATAACCAATATATTTATATACATAGTATACTGTATATACTGTGTTCATATACTGTAATAAAGTAAATGTATACATTCATAAAGTAAATGTACTGTAATAGGAAAATGATTTTCCTTGTCAGGATTCCCATAGTCTACATAAGATTCCCATAATCATAATTATATGATTTAGTCTTTCTGCAGACATGCATTCTGGAGGGAATTTGAAATCAACTTGTAAAAGCAAACGTATGCCTGTCACTTAAGAGATAAACATATTTGTGCTTCCTCAAAGGACTAAACCATCTAGCACAGATAATACAATACAATTATAACGCTGGTTAAACAAATATGCAATCTAAATAAAGATAGCTCCAACAACAAGTGCTGATCTGTACAAATAACAGAAATGAATAGTTTTTTTCCGCTCTCACTGAAAAACAGACATATACTGTATCAACAGGTTTGCATTTAGCAATATACTGTAGAATTGTCCCTCAGAATGCAAATTTCTGGAAAACAGTCAAATCATATTAAGAAATGTTGGTATCCTTTCAAGTAAGTAAATGTATTTAATAATTATATTATTTCAGTTTTTTTAAGAACTATAGACTTTAACTATAAAATGTGTTAATCTTTCTTTTTTATTATACTGTATAGTTTACTATTATTATTTTATTGTGAGTTATTTATTATAAATCGAATTAATTATATGCACATAAGCGTACTGTATTGAGCGTAATGAAAAAAATCTTTCATAATCTTCACTTCTTTGAAGAGCATAGATTTATTTTTTCTTGTAAGCAATAGAGGAAACAGAACATGCTTTGAATTAAAATTACAATCGCTAACATTGCAAGATTTGTAGGACAAGAAGTACAAATCAAATTGTAAATAACTGTACCATCATTAATCATTTGGATAACTGTCTAGCTAAAGCACCACAGAACAAATAATGTAAACATTTAATATAGTCCAATTGGTTTTGCAGTAAAGGGACTGTTGGTGAAAAGAATGTTAGGGCTGTTAAAGTGAAAAGAACACTACTGAATACAGGCAGCTGTTTTTTTCTAATTTGTATAAAGAAAAGGAGGGTGTTGAATAGCTTTGTAGTCACACCAAGCAATTAAAGGTATAAAAGCTGTTATATAGAAATACATATTTAATCCAATGATTTCCAGTGATCGTAAGTGCTGAAACAAATTAACTTCAAGTACAATTCAGAATGTTAGTATCCTGGTTGCATATCCTTTTCATCCAATAACTACATGAAATTTGTGACCCACCAAGTTCACCAAATTCTTTGTGTAATTATTTGAGATGTTTTGCTGTAGAAAGATGAGTTAACCTGTGCTTGGGGTATTTGAGCTTTTTTTCTTTTTTCATATTTTTCTCAGATTGATTTAAATCTGGAGAATGTCATGATCTGTCTTAATATACATTTTTTTAATAAGATCTTTGGTTACTTTTGGGAGTACAGTAACAGTCAAAAAGTTTGTGTATACCTGCTTGAAACCAGGTTTTTCATGATTATCTGTGCTTTAAACCGTATAAACGTGTCTATAAACACTTAATATTTTATTACATGATATGTGTACTTATTATCGTAAGTGACCTGCATTGAAAATGTTAGTTTTCCATTTTCAATAAAATGAAAACCCAAAACAAGCAGATTTCAGTCTGAAGCCCAGGTTAGTTAGAACACTAATTAAAGTTTAAAACTGTCTTTGTAAGATGTTCTCTCAGTTAACTAGCATGTTACCTCATTTATTGTACCATTTGTCACCAATTATTGGTAAACAGGTGAGGGTCCATGATTACTATAAATATAGGGATCATGGGCAAAAGTTTGTAATTCCTGAATGAACATGGCAAAATTTGCTTAGTTAAGCAAGGTAAAAAGACAGTCAATCTTTAAGCCAAATTGCAAGAACTTTGCAAGTGTCAGTAACAGCTGTGGCCAAGACTATGAAACGATATGAAGAAACTGGCACTCATGAGGGCCAAAAAAGTTCAGGCAGGCCTAAGGTGACCTCAGAATCAGAGAATACGTTCATTAGAGTCACAAGTCTGCGAAACCAGCTATTAACTGCCCCTGAAATGCCCCTGCAAAGCTGAGCTCAATACAACTAGAAGTACAGATGTTTCAACGTCAAGTGTTCAGGGGAGGTTGCGTGAAGCTGGCCTACCAGGAAGAATTGCTGCAAAGAAACCATTGTTAAGAGTTCAGAATAAGAGGAAAAGACTTGCCTGGGCCAAAAAAAAAAACAGAATCTGGACCTGAGGCCAGCTTCATGCAACCTCCTCTGAAACAATCTTTTGCCCATGCTCCCTATATTTATAGAAATCATGGACACTCACCAGTTTACCAATAATTGGTGACAAAAGTAAATGAGGTAACATACTAGTTAACTATGAGAACATATAACAAACAATTTTAAGCTTCTTTTAGTGTTCTAACACTACTTCCTTAGTTGATGATGAACACCTGCAGACATGTATTGATCTGGAATTATGAGAACCTGACCCATTGGAAATTCAAAATTCAACATACCAAATGAATCAATACCATTATGCAGTAATATTATGTCTTTGCAAGTATAACTCAATAAAGTTCATTATAAAAACAATGTTTTTAGCCCATTGAAAATACTTTAATAAGAGTACAGAAAATATTGTTTTAATTTAAAAGGATGTTTTTGTTAATAATCAAAAAATATGTTTTATTCCTTTAGTACTGTATATACATATACTTTATATTTATATTTGCTACTTACATTGTTTTAATCTGTCTTTTCTCTGCAATAATAAAGCTTTTTCTGCATTTGAATGTACTGCATTTATGTATTATCAGACATCTCTGATCCAGTGCATAATATTTAACTATACAGTATTTGGAAATGGGAAATCAAGGGGTCAGCCAGAAAATATAATTATACTTATTTTGCCAAGGGTGCAATAATTAAGTACATAATTAATTTCTGGCAAACTGAATAAAAATACAAAATCAGCCTGGTTTCAAATATGAAGATATAGCTTACATTCTTCCTTATTTTTCTTCATACATTTCTTTATTTTAGAAAAGAACAGAAAAGTTTGGCCAGAATTTGGGAGCTGGAATCCTGACCAAGTTGTGTTGCAAGTGATCACATTACTCCTGTCCTGGAGTCCTTGCACTGGCTACATACAGGTTTTGTCAACTTCAAATTCCACATGCTCCTCATTAACTATCTACATGTTTTCGCTTGTTTATCTTACTGTGTTTTGAGAAGATATCTGTAAAGGTGCTATGCAAAATAAAGTTAATATTATTATTATTGTTGTTGTCGTCATCATTTGTTAATGTCCAATACTAGCCTTGTGTATTAAATAGTGCATGATTACATATATGTTAATCAATGAGACCCACAGATTGAGTCTTACATCTGATGAAACTTGAACATCATGTACCAGAAAGATTTACAAACTAGATGAGAGGATGACATTTTAACCTTACTAGAAAGGCAAAGTCATAGATAGATAGATAATACTTTATTAATCCCGTAGGGAAATTGATGTGTTACAGCAGTCCAGCCCAAGACAAGCAAAACAGACATCAGAATAGTTATTAAACAAAAGACAAACAAAATAAATAAATACATAGGTGTGTGCAAAATGTGCTGACCATAGTCACTGTAAAAACAATAAAATATGTGCAAAATGTGCATAGGTTTATACAGACTGATTGTCCAAAAAGTACAATGGAGTAAACATGCTGTCAATAGAGGAGCAAATAAAGGGCTAACAATCCTAGCCTAGGGCAGCGTTATACACCCTGACAGCCGCCGGGAGGAAAGATTATCATAAAGTAGTTCAAGAAAACATAAGGGTCATTCCTAGTCATTCATGATACAGTGCCCTGAAGTTAGTATTTGATAAATGCTATCCAGGATTGGATTACATTGTCAAGTTGCCTACTCTAGTGTGCAATGAGGGACTGCCGGTTCTGAGGGGGGTTTTGACCATTTCTCCAGGTCAAAGATACTCAGTTTGAAGTCTCTCAGACCCTTTGGTTTCCATTATTGAACTGCCATCTTTAGTGAGGATCACACATATTTAATTGAATTGACGTTTGGAGACAAATTCTTTCTCAATTTGTACATATTCTTTGCATCACTATCTTGTTGAAATGTCCATTTTCAGACAAGCTTGAGCTTCTTGGCAAAGAGAGCCAGGTAGTTGTCTAAATTGTCCTGGTACTGTACAGTACAGTGCCTTGCGAAAGTATTCGGCCCCCTTGAACTTTTCAACCTTTTGCCACATTTCAGGCTTCAAACATAAAGATATAATTTTTTTATTTTATGTGAAGAATCACCAACAAGTGGGACACAATTGTGAAGTGGAACGAAATCTATTGGATTTTTGAAACTTTTTTAACTAATAAAAAAATGAAAAGTGGGGCGTGCAAAATTATTCGCCCCCTTTACTTTCAGTGCAGCAAACTCACTCCAGAAGTTCAGCGAGGATCTCTGAATGATCCAATGTTGTCCTAAATGACTGATGGTGATAAATAGAATCCACCTGTGTGTAATCAAGTCTCTGTATAAATGCACCTGCTCTGTGATAGTCTCAAGGTTCTCTTGAAAGTGCAGAGAGCATCATGAAGACCAAGGAACACACCAGGCAGGTCCGTAATACTGTTGTGGAGAAGTTTAAAGCCGGATTTGGATACAAAAAGATTTCCCAAGCTTCAAACATCCCAAGGAGCACTGTGCAAGCGATCATCTTGAAATGGAAGGAGTATCAGACCACTGCAAATCTACCAAGACCTGGCCGTCCCTCTAAACTTTCAGCTCAGACAAGGAGAAGACTGATCAGAGATGCAGCCAAGAGGCCCATGATCACTCTGGATGAACTGCAGAGAACTACAGCTGAGGTGGGAGAGTCTGTCCATAGGACAACAATCAGTCTTACACTGCACAAATCTGGCCTTTATGGAAGAGTGGCAAGAAGAAAGCCATTTCTCAAAGATATCCATAAAAAGTCTCGTCTAAAGTTTGCCACAAGCCACCTGGGAGACACCCCAAACATGTGGAAGAAGGTGCTCTGGTCAGATGAAACCAAAATCGAACTTTTTGGCCACAATGCAAAACGATATGTTTGGCGTAAAAGCAACACAGCTCATCACCCTCAACACACCATCCCCACTGTCAAACATGGTGGTGGCAGCATCATGGTTTGGGCCTGCTTTTCTTCAGCAGGGACAGGGAAGATGGTTAAAATTGAGGGGAAGATGGATGCAGCCAAATACAGGACCATTCTGGATGAAAACCTGTTGGAGTCTGCAAAAGACCTGAAACTGGGACGGAGATTTATCTTCCAACAAGACAATGATCCCAAACATACAGCAAAATCTACAAAGGAATGGTTCACAAATAAACGTATCCAGGTGTTTGAATGGCCAAGTCAAAGTCCAGACCTGAATCCAATCGAGAATCTGTGGAAAGAGCTGAAAACTGCTGTTCACAAATGCTCTCCATCCAACCTCACTGAGCTCGAGCTGTTTTGCAAGGAAGAATGGGCAAGAATTTCAGTCTCTCGATGTGCAAAACTGATAGAGACATACCCCAAGCGACTTGCAGCTGTAATCGCAGCAAAAGGTGGCTCTACAAAGTATTAACGCAAGGGGGCCGAATAATTTTGCACGCCCCACTTTTCATTTTTTTATTAGTTAAAAAAGTTTCAAAAATCCAATAGATTTCGTTCCACTTCACAATTGTGTCCCACTTGTTGGTGATTCTTCACATAAAATAAAAAAATTATATCTTTATGTTTGAAGCCTGAAATGTGGCAAAAGGTTGAAAAGTTCAAGGGGGCTGAATACTTTCGCAAGGCACTGTATGTGTGTGTTTTTATGATTCCCTATATCTAAAAAAACCCTCCAAGATGAATGAATTCAAAATGACTCCAAGACATAATATATATAGTACTGTAATATTATACAATAATATAAAAGTATATTTAACAGTGGGCATTAAGAGTTTTCTCAACATGAACTACAACTTTTTCACCCTAAATCCAATGATCTGACCATAAGACATGGTTCTAACTGTAGCTTGGCAAATTCAATTCCCCTCTTTTTGTGGCTCATCCTCAGAATGGGCATCTTTTGTAAAACCTGGCTAGGAATGCCGCAAAACAAGTGGCTTTGAATGGTAGGTTTAAACACTCTGTATCCTGGAGATGCCAGTGTGCACTAGAGATCTTCAACTGTTGCCTTGGATTCATAATTGCATCCCAAGCCATTTTTCTCAGCTTGTTGGGGCAAGATACGCTTGCGTCCTTTTCCTGACTGGGTTGTCACAATCTATTGCTCTTAAATTTCTTAAAGAAGGAATCTACAGTGGAAAGTGGTAGACTCAGATTTTTGTGGATTTTTTATTGCCATTCCCTAATTTGTGGAGATCAAAGACCATGTGTCTGCAGCCTTTGGAGAGCTCACAAACCTTAACAATAGTATGAGAATCAACAGTGACTACTGTTTTATGGACTTCAGTCACATGGCTTTGCTTGTGCAATGCTATTTCAGTTCCACGAAGGCAGTTTTAAAAATGCTTGTCCAATCAGTAATTAATTCTGTTATGTGTTTGTCTCTGTTACAATGGAGTCATCAATAAATCTGGATTGGCCTTGTGAATTTAATGTACTGGCATATCAGAATTTTAATTCTAAATAGATATGTACTGCATGGTTTAACATTATATTCATTTTCACATTACATATATCCAATGAGTCATGAATGAAAGAGTTGAAACGTTTTTTTTTTAATAAGATGAGTCAATTTCAATGTTTTAATGCTGTGATTCAATGTTTAAGCCTTGGAAATCGAAACAATGGTAAAATAGTTCAATGAAACTGCAGAGGTGGTGCAAAGAACACAATGTATGAGTGCTAAGTATTGGTTAAGGAAGAAGGTGAAGTACCTCATATTTAGTGTCCATGTGTACTTTGAACATGTAATGGATATCTACCCGTGCTTAGATACTCTTTAAAAATATACAGTATCCAGTTGCTACACATTTTTATATTCGAACTTATGCTTAGATGTGTGTAAACTGAATACCTACGTGGGCACACAGTGGCACACTAGGTTTAATTCAGGATCTGTGTGGTTTCCTCCCATAGTCCAAAGGCATACTGGTAGGCTAATCGGTTTCTGGGAAAATTGGCCTTGGTGTGTGTGTGTGCATTTCTGTGTTTGTGTCCGTCTGCTCTCTGATAGTCTAGCATCCCACCCAGGGTGTATACTGCCTTGTGCCAATTGCTTTCTGCGACTGGCTTCTGCTCCTCTGTGACCCTGATTTGGAAGAAGCGATAAGAAAATATATTCATCTACATGATGAACTGTATCTAAAATTTGATTTAAGTATGAAAATACAAGTCCAAGTGTATATTCAGTATTGTTTGATAGAATCAGATCAAAACCAATACTGCCAGTATTGTATTCTTAAAGTGATTATTTTAAAATAAAAAATCTATTAAAATAAACACTAGAACCAGACTAAATCCCCCTTATACTGTATAACCATTGTTTCATCACATACTAATTAGACTGAAATAACCACTTGGTTTTCTAGGCTTTATCCTGATTCAGAATACGTTCCAGCTCATTCTGGAAAGGTACTGTTAGGCATACCCTGGGAAAAAATTTAAAGAGATTGACTGGTTTTAATCAAACTGCAACAGTGCTGTAGCTCGTTTCAGTGGAAATACTGAACGTTGCTGCAATGTGAATTTCCTGACTAGAGCTCATCCATCCATCATCGCTATCAAATAAGAAGCAGATGTGTTCGACCCAGACCTGGCCAGCCACATATAATTGCTTAGGAGAGACCACCTGAGAGATCACTTCCACACAGCAATATTTATGGCTGCTAATGCAAATGGGAATCAAGGACGACTCATAAACCCAAATATACTGTACACTAATGCACAATAAAACACCCCAATATATGTTTCATAGCAGTAACTCATTGGTGACATACATGATGCTGTTCACATTTTAATTAGTAGACCTACAGTATAGGCATGTTGATTGTTTGAGTGGTATTGCTCCTGAAGGGCACTATATACTGAATATAAGTCATGTTACTTCTAAGGATAACCAGATGGTCAGTGTTCGGTATCCCAGTTCAGTTAAAATGACTAAATATTAGCTGATTTCTTAATTTTCTTTTAACTGTAGAGCTATATAATTAAAATTCAGGGAGCATTAATAGGATGGTTCAAATATTAAAGATGCATAACACTGTATCTTATTGCTCCTTATGTACTATCATACTCATATGCCCATATGCCTGCTCTCACCCTCCTTTCCCCACACAGTTGAAGAAGGCTCTACTACAGTAAATTTAAAGTTGAAATGTTTTTCTTCTTTCTTTTCAGAGTGGAATTAACCTCTATGCATTCCCGTGTTATACTGTGTCTGCTTTCCATATTTGTTTATTTTCACAAGCCTCCATCCACAATGCTTTTAATGAAACTCGTCATGGTGGCTTAATGCGGTATAATGCATGCCTTGAATTCACAATCAGCTGGCAAGCATTCCTGTGCAAGCAGGAAACCACAGCTGAGCTGAAGAAGATCCAAAAAGTCAGAAACAGAACTTAGAGTTGGCATAAAATTTGAAAGCTTGCTAAAGATATAAATATAAACTGAATAAAGACCATGGTGGAGTGCTATAGGTAATTTTGCAAAACAGAAACCATTTTATTTCTACAATACTTGAAAACATTTAAATATAAAAAATGGATTGCATTCTGTAAGAATAAGAATCTAGAGCTTTTATTTGACTGAACATAATGGATGTTCTAAATATAAAATGGGGAGAAGGATAAATTAAAATCTTTATTCTGCTCTTATGCTTTGCAAAAATATTTCACCTGCTGGTAGCACCCCCTGAAGCTATTTTTTTCCCATCCAACTTCAACCTTGCAGCAGCCTCTGTGGTTCATTCTTCACAAGTGCCCTCTTTGTCAGCCTTAACCTTTACAGCCAAGGCTGTCATTTCCACAGGATGGGGAATTAACCCCAAAGCAGTAAAATATTAAGTATACCATCCCTTCAAATGTCAACTGTCACGATCGTAAACCCCTCCTCTTAAGGACACTCCAGCCCTACCTTGTTTATACTCATCTCCCTCACCTGCCTCCGGTTCCAGCCCCCCGTGTTATATAAACCAGACATTCCTGCTTATCGGGGCTCAGCATTGGAACATGGATGCCTGGAAGCCCACTTACCTGCAAGTCCAGGAGCGACTCGATGGCATAGGCTTCACAACGGGGTCCTGACCACCTGGGTCCAGGATCAGGGAGCGTCTGGTCCCGTTACCCCCTTTTTATTCCCCCGACCCTCCGCCAGATCCCGCTCCAGTTTTAAACTCCGTTTGTCTGTCAGGATGGATTACCCGGTTTTGGACATTTGCTTCATTAATGGATTTGCCTCGGACTCCCTTGGACTGTTTGCCTCGGCCACACCTCCCCCAAACACTAGAGCACCATGGACATGCCCCCTATTTTCCTTCCAGACCCTAGCATGCCTCTTTCCCTAAGTTTTCTTCACTTCCCCCCGGGTCGTGTTGTCTGCATAGGGCCCTGAAAGAACGCTTCGTGACAGTCAACATCTCACCAATTGATTAATACTTGACCAAGCTACTGAAAACACATAGTGAATTATAAAAAGTGTCACAAATAAATTCTACACTATTTATAAAGTAAAACGTATGCTTTCCAATGACTTATTATTGGATTTTACAAAAACAGTAATTTTGCTGAAGAGGGACAGTGGGTTCTGTCAGTGTGACCTTGAAACTGTACAATCTTCCATCATTGCTGCCTCTTTGTAACAGATGAACCCAAGTAACCAAGTTATTATCTCTTTCAGCAGAGTGATTCCCACCTATGAAGATGTGTTAATTGTGACAGAGAATCGATATCTCTTAGTCACAGATGAATCACCACAGTGAACCATGACTAGAATGGCACTATTTTATTCTCACACTTGTTTTTACTTACCAGCTTTGTGTGTGACTTGAATGCTTTCCTGGTTAAAAAAAATGGTGTGCTATATGTGTAGCAAACCAAAAATATAATTGCTTGTATATTCCTACTGTATATTCGTAGGTCTATTGAAGACTTAAAATGTACACTTTCTTTAGTCAGTGTAGGACATCCCCTTAAACTCTGGAATGTATTTTGTTTCTCTTCTCTTGACTACTTTCAGAGTAGCAATATATTACTTTATCTTACAATACCCACTGGAGAGTGAGTTCAATACTGGACTGATGGACTGTGCTTGAAGGTAATGTTTTGGTTATTTCTGACTGTAAACTAATTTGGTGTGTGTTTCATTGCCTGCTATCATTCTCTATAACTGGTTACTTGCTAGTGTAGGTCTACTTGACAGATTCAGGACTTTCTGTCCCTTCTATTTAATCACAACCTTGAAAGCCAATGCCCTGAAGGGCTTGAAAGTTTTCTATCTACCTCATTTCTTAACAACTTAAATCAGTTCAGGTTCTTTGAAATAGATGCATGAAAATGTGTACAATTTATATTAAACATTTGAATCACACTGGAGAAGTGTTTCTTTTTCTCCATCTCCAGGTTGTAAAAATCTGTGGAAATTTCATTTTTTATTTGTTGCTTAAAGCAGTCATGATTTTGAAAATAATATAATAACTAATTATATTCTATTGCATACTGTACCACAGTGTATAAGGATACCTACTGTATATGGATACCTTAAGAATTAGTGTAGAGCTGTGTTCATTACCCATTTCAGGTGCAGGTCACTTTTTACTCTAGAAAGGAGATTTAAAGGTGATAGAGGAATTAATCTGCTATATGTACAGTACATGTACAATGGGATTCTTACTAGCACTGCTCTCTCAGTACATGCAGAGTACAGCAGACACCACAATACAAGAGAACACCACACACATTACAAAAACAGTAAATAGTAAGTCATAACAGTACTGTATGTACAGACAAACAGAACAAATTTTAACAGAACAATAAATATGTGGTAGAAAGTGCTGTTCTTAAGTCTAGTGGTCTGCCAGAGTGCAGGGGGGGACAGCTTGTCACCAGATTGGTTGGGACCCTGAATGATAGATTGGGCTTCATTGAGACAGTGAATGGTCTGAATCTCATTGATACATAGTAAATCACATTCTGTTGTCACAACCCTTTGTAGAGCACCTTTGTCATGCCTGGTAGTATTGCCATACAATACAGTGATGTCACCTGTGAGGACACATTTTGTGGTGCTTTGGTAAAAGTTGATGAGTAGCTGCTTCCTCATTTCTTTAGGTACCACACTCAGAGGAGAGCTGCAGTCCGATCTGAGGCAACTGAGGGCCACAGTTGTGCTTTCAATGCTGATTGGCTTGTGACTCTTTCTGGGTCTCCTGAAGTCCACAATGGCTTCTTTTGTTTTGTTGACATTCAGGGCCAGATTGTTGTCAAGCTACTATGTTTTAAGATGCTCCACCACAGTCCTATATGAGTTCATTTCAGTTTGTCATATGCACCACTGCAATTAAATTCTTCTTTGCATGTATGCGCCAATACATAGATATTAAGGAAACACAAAAACAAACACAGAACAGCAGCAACAACAAAGTTAAATAACATCCAACTGTGAGTCAGTGGTAGGAGTAGAGTTCAGTAATCTGACAGCTTCTACAAAGAAACTGTTTCTGAATCTGGAGGTACTGAATGTGCCTTTAAGCTCCTATAATGCTGACATACAGTATGCAGAGCTTTGTATATGCAGACTCATCATTGTTACTGATGATAACTGCGATGTCACCAGTAAATATAATAATGTGGTTGGTGCTGTAAGTGGCTGTACAGTTGTAGGTAAACAATGAGTGCGGCCTGAGGAGGAGGAGGAGGAGATATTGTTGCCAATTTTCACCACCTAACGTCTGCCCATCAGGAAATCCTGGATTCTGTTGCAGATGCAGAGGGAGTTAGAGGGCAATATGTACAGGTAGATCCTGTTCGTGGAATAGACTAAACCCCTCTCTGGCATAGAGCCATAACTGGAAGATTCAAATCCCAAGTGCGTGTCTACCGTAGGTCTTGCACTTCACCCAAATTGCCCCAGTAAAATAGACAGTGTACAGATGGGTGCAAATGTAAGTTGCTTTTGATAAAAACATCAGCCAATTGGATTAGAAAATGGGTGAATACCTGTGTGAAAAATAATTTAGTATTGAAACAGCAAATTAAGAGGTTATTGATTGGAAGAGGAGGCTATAAAAGGTCATGTTATGTTTACCCCTTATGATGAAAGCTACTTCATTGTTGGTTGGTGCCTTTTTTTTAAGAGGACAGGTATTTGGATGTGATTTGGGAGAACTGAGATTTGTTTGGCATTGACAGACCTGAATGGCTGAAATGTGGCTTTCTAAAAGGCTGGGCCTGGAGTAGGTACTTCTATGTTTTGTTAATATTTGTAAGTATCCTGTGTATTTAATGTGCAGTTCATTAGTCTAATAAAGAAAAAGATGTTTGTGTCTTCTAAATTGTCATCTGTATGGTATATCCCCTCTTAAAACAAACTATAACAGTGTCAGAGGGAGGCAGGAGGGGTGCCCAATAAAGAACAAAAAATAATCAGTCTTTTGACTATGATGGTCTTTGGAGGAAGTCTATTGTCTTCTAGAAATTGCAAGCTGTTGTCAAGATATGCATTCTGCAGCTCTCAACTGGTTACCCACTGAACCTAAGCAGGGTTGAGCCTGGTCAGTACCTGAATGAGAGACTTCCTGGGAAGCTATTGTTGCTGCTGGGAGTGGTGTTAGTGGGACTAGTGTGGGTCCTAATGCCCTGGTATAGTGGTGGGGACACTAAACTGTAGTGGGTGCCATCTTTCACATGAGACATTAAACTGAGGTCCTGGTGGTCATTAAAGATTCCCGGGCATTTCTTGAAAAAAGTAGAGAGTTATCCCGGTGTCTGGGCCAAATTTCCCCCATCGGCGTTTACCGTGGCCTCCAAATTGTCCCCATGTATGATTGGCTTGTGCTTGCACTTGCCATGTGATGGAATGAACCCCATCCAGGGTGTACCCTGCCTTGCGGTCGTTGCTTGTTGGGTAGGCTCCAGCTTCCCGCGACACTGTATGGTATAAAGCAGTTTGGCAAATGACATTACACGTCAAGATATGATTTCTAATATTGATTTTACCTTCATTTTTAGTTTATTTTCACCCCCTGTTTAGTATAATTGAATTCTGTGCTCAACTACCCTCAACATGTTGATAATTTGTAACAGTATGTTTTACTTAAGTTTTTTTACTTGTATCAGTTTTTTGTAATGACTTTTTTTAATCTTCATTAATTTCTATTCCTTTCACAAGACCGCTGTCCAAATTCCATTTTTTTTAAGATGTACACCATGATGAGCTGTCTCAACCTCAGAGAAAACAGATCTTAAAGCACAATAGTTCCACACCATAGACAATGACATTAAGCAATATCCAGTTCTGCCATTACACATCCATGCACATGATATGAGTTGCTGTTTCTACAAATTATGGCCCACAGGTTGCATTTCCTTCTAGTGTTTCATTTTTATGGTTCAGATAATTTTCTGCATTCAGAGGCTGGCATGGATTGTTACGAGGTCATATCTAGGGCAATATCTTTCTAACAGAAATAAAATATATTACACTGTAGTAGTTCAAATAGGTAATTGTGTCAGCATTTCATGCTGAAAAGAGAAGAAAGGAATTAACCCTAACATGTTTTCAAGCAATCTCCAAGTTTCCTTCCTGTTTCACCAATATAGATAGCTGGGTATTTTCTCAAGAGATGCGGTAAATAAGGTTGCTGGAGGTACAAGATGTCAACTAAGTGATCGAGAATTGTCCTGAGCGAGCACTACGCCACATTGGGGAAACAGGAAAGAGACTGGGAGACCACTTCAGAGTATATGTTAGGGCTGTGAGGATCAAATACTTCTCCAAGCCCATAGTTTCTCATTTCACCTCTACAGGCCATGATCACACTTATCTCTGTCTGCTTTCTGAAAAAAGGGTTTCTTAACTCCTATTGCAGAAAGACATCTGAAACCAAAATTATCCTGAAACTAGGTTTACACCTTCGCCATACTTTCATCGACAGACTTGTTTCCTTCTAATCCTTTTTACTCATTTGCAAGTTTCTACTGTACTTCACAGCTCTCTTTACCTCTCTCCACTTATCACCACCTGAGTGCCCAATCTGCCTCCCCCTGCTCCAGTCTCCTCTACACTCCCAGCTTTTGTTCTCCTATGCAGTATCAGCTGCCAACTTCCCTGTTTTTTTCACATCTGAAGAAGGCTCTACAGCTGAAATGTTGTGCTTCCTTTTCAACATGGAAGAAACCTTTACTTGTTCCTAAAATATCATATTTATTTCTAAGTTGCTCAAACAGTGCTTTCGTAGTTTTCTGTGGATGGAATTCTAAGCTGCGTTAAGCTCATGCTGATGTTTTTCTGTATAACCTCAAATTTAAAAAGATAAACATCAGCAACAAAAAATAGTGCATTATAATCTCAGTAGAAAGACTTTGACTAGAGTGATGTTTTGGTTTGCTGTATAGCTTTCATCTTCCATGTTCCTCATCCTTACATGTACTGTATATGTAGTCCTAGACAAAAGCTTGTATGTGTACATTATTCACAAATGGCAAATAGTCATGATCATTGTTAGAAAAAAAATATACGACAAAAAAAGCCACACCACTCATTTGTGTTTTTAGCACACGGCAGTCTTCATGTCTCAGTTTCAAGAAGGTCTCAGCTTTTTCCTTGGTGGTCTATATTAAACACAAAAAACTGCATTGAGTGTGATGGTAAAACCAAACTAAGAAAGCAAAATAAACCAGATACTGTAGGTGCTGTTATCTGGACCATTTTCTGAAAAGTATATCTAAAACACAGTTTGAAAACCAGTTATTGTATTTCATACCCTGTAGTTACTCATGTGCAGGTCAGAAAGTTTCAGAGGATTTACTCCAAACGAGCCACTCTAGTAAGAATCTTACACTTTTTCCGTAAGATTTGACTAAGAATAAACAATATGCCTTTAATTCAAAGCTCTGACAATAAAAAAAAAAACGTAGAATAGGACAGCTACTTACATGATGGTTAAGACTAAATGGCACAAATTTATTAATGTGAAAGGATGTTATTTAAAAACAATTAAAGATTAGTATAACTTCTAAAAGAACAGTTTTCAATAAATGAGACTAAAATTTAAATTCATAGTAAGAGACATTTTTCATTGTTTGGCAGGTATGATTTCTAAATGTGTATGTTTTGAAATATTAAAACACAATAGTATAATTCATTACTTTATGGTTACTATAGCCCACACCTGACAAAAATCCATATTTTACTCATGTCTACAAAAGCCTTTTTTAAAGGAGAGAGAATGATTATACCACATTATAAAAATCTGTCCAAGTTTGACTGTTTAATTTATTTCTTCAGTTGAATGCAGTTTTGTCTGGTGAAACAACATGTTCCTATGACACATTAGAGAAAAATGGCTTTGTGGACTTAATCTTTTGTGCTCTCTGAAAATTAGAAAAAGGACAGGCAGCTGCAAGTGCCGGTGCACTTTGCGACGGTAAATCATAAACTAATGAATTACTCACTGAAAAACAATCCTTCCTGACATGCTCAGCAATTCAATTTAGTGTGTTAATTTGCCATTTTAATTTCTCTGGTTTTAAGTGGACAATCTAGGCAGTCAGGATCTCTCCTGCCAACCAGTTACAGAAGTGCTTAGGCTATTAGATTGATGTTCGTATTTAGAAAGAAAAAACATTTACTGTGAAAATGCAAATTAAATGACCATTTGTAAAATGCAAGCTTAAATGGAATTTGTGTCTGGACTTTGAACACATTATATTCCCTGTTTTGAGTAACTGATATACTGTATACTAAGTTCCATGGAACTTCAAAGAACAAATTGAAATGTAATCACAAATAAATTTGAATTTTGATACAATTTGTCTCAGTTCAGTAAATCCCAGTTTATTGACATTAATTAGATTTGAAAAGCAGCTTTACCACAATCTATCCTGATTTCACTGCAGAAGTTAGGCTGGGCCTAGTGAGGGCCTATTTATTATTATAACTTCAAGGACAAACAATGGAGGTTAGGAATCATTGATCAATATGTTTTTTCTTTGAATGGCACATACCACAAGCCTCCACCCTACAGTGTGTCGAAATTTTATTCTGAATTTATTTTTTTTAATAAATAAAGCAGAAAAATATTTTTATGTGGCTGTTAGCACACTCATCTAACTCATAGTCAGGACACTTTGGTCAATAATATAGGCATGTATTTGGGCATTAATGATGCTGTATACTACCTTCCCAAACACACAGCTTCCTCAGTAATTGTTAGCATCTTGTCTGTCTCCACTTTTATAGATTAGGTTAACGGTCCTTGATTCCAGGCCCCAGGGAAACACTCTGCTCTTAGTACATTGAAGAGTTTGAGTAGGGTTTGCTGCAATTCCAAGCTGTTGTGTCTCAGCATCATGTTATTGACTATCTTGGCCACAGGCCTTTTGTCCATGCTGTTTGTAGCCCATTTGTATGACTGATTAAGGTCATACAGCTTGCTAGGCTGTGTTAGTGTGTCTTTGTGGTAGTGTGTGCTTTTGATGTGCAATGTGATTTGACTTGCTTGAAAGAAGCATTTGTGGCCTAACAGTGAAAGCATTTATAGATGAGGGGTCCAGGTCAGTGACAGAGTAGCCACTCTATGACCAAGATATTCTCAAAGAGACCTCTGTCTCGACCATTCATGACATTCAGACCCATCCCTGACAGGGCTGTGCCTGCTTTTGTTGACTTTACTGTCATGGCTGCACCTGTGCAAAGTGATCTGTGTTGGAACAGAGGGGATTTTCCAAACAGATTAGTGTTTCCATGTGTACAGATGAAGACTTCCAGCGTGTTTGTTCATCCATTGAGGTCACCACAGAGCAGCACATTTCCCTGGCCCTGGAAATGATAGGTCTCTATGTGGAGATTGGAGATTTTAACAGAGGGCACTATGAACTCCTTGTAGTCTAGGTGACAGTGAGTGGCATGTGTCCCCAACACCATTTCTCTTGCAGTGTCATGATGCCTAGCCCCTTTATATTTTTAATGAACTCATGACCTGTTCGCTTCAGCCCTAATGCTGAATAGCCCAGGCCCTGGATGTACCACATGCTAATTGAGAGGAATGTCATTCTTCATGTTAGAATTTATCATTGTTTTCCGGAACTTGATCAAATCACTGCAGGATATTCACATCAGCAAATACTGTACTAATGTTTTAGAAAAATGCTTGTTGCTGTGTTAGTTTGTGGTTTGGCTCATTAGCTGGGTGCAGATGAAAGTGAGACTGCAGTCAGACCAGTTGGTATCAAAATGAGTAAAGAAAGTTCAGTGCCTATTGATTCCTGGTTCAATGACAGGAGTTCCCAGTAATTAGAGAACAAGTTAACATGTGTGAATGGAGAAGCATAGTTTTCTTTCCCCATGAATGTTTAGCTCTCAGGTAGACAGAGTGGCTTCAATTTCTGGTGTGAACTAAAGTTAACTCCGTTATGGTTTTAACAATAGGAGAAACTGGATTAAAACGTGGATTGCAGTCCAGATTACGGGTAAAACAGTGATTTCATGACAACAGGCTTGGTCTGATCTCAGCCCTGCCCCAGAGAATCCCTAACACAGAAATATTCTTTGTGGTAGTATAAACAGTGTAACCACCCAACAAATAGGTTGTTTTATGATACAATATACTTAAGAGCAGGAGTGCTCTACTTGGCTTCCTTTTAATCTGAATGACTGCAGTAGCCTGTTATAACAAACTACATTTCTGAATTGTACAGGCAGCAAATTAAGTTGCCCTGATTTAGATGTCGATATCATAATCTCTATACAAAACCTAATAAAGAATTATTTAGTCTGGAACTAGAGAGCTCCTGGAAACAGTTTAGAACCAAGAGACCATTGGAAGAGTTATAAATGAAAGTCAGTATACTGTAGCTTTCTTTGTTGCTAGTGACCAATTGACTTTTCCCAAGCCAAATTAATCCAAATATAACTTTAAAGAAGCTAAAGGTATAAACTTTGACAACACAGTCCAGTAAACTCTCCTAGATTGCCACAATCCTTTTTGTAAAACTTATTCTTAGTTTTTTAGACACTTCCCCATACTATAGCTCTGGGTGTCAATTGCCCCATTGAATTGCCTTTGTCCAGACATTTGAGGATTTTACATACTTGAATCAAGTCAAGTATTCAAAATCAAGACAAAAAATGTTTGTTTTTTACCCTATCAGTGTATGACAGTGACTTTAAGCTTAGGGTTTTACTTAGTATTATACCATGGTACAGTAGGTTTGACAGGCAGAAATCCAAGTGCAGTGTTAGGGAGAGTTCTTTCCGGACCCTATGCAGACGACACGATCCAGGGATTAGTGAAGAAAACATGGGGAAAAAGCCATGCAGGATATGGAAATGAAACGGGGGGGGCTGTCCATGGAGTGCTGGTGGTCGGAGGAGGTGAGGCCGAGGTGAACAATCCGGGGATGAGACAAGAGGGAAATCCGAAAAAAAGGGCAGGCAATCCATCTGGGACAGACGATTGAAAACCAGAACCGGGTCATGACCGGTAGAGGAAACGGGAATGGGAACAGGAACAGGAACAGAAAACCTTAACAGGGCCAGGCGCATCCAGGTCCCGGGCTTGCATGATGCAGGAATAAATGCAGAGCCCGGATTAGCATCAGCATCTGGCTTTTAAGGGGGAACTGAAAAGGGGCTGGAACAGGGAACGGGTGCGGGAGATGAGGCAAACAAGGAAGGGCTGGAGCACCCTTAAGAGGAAGGGTTTCGATCATGACATGCAGGGCTTTGGGCTTCTCCCTGCAATTCCGAAGGGCAGCTAAGTGCAAAATATGCAGCCAGCTGGAGCAGGGCTGCCCAGGATGCAGGTAGACAGGTTGACAAGAAAAGGGCAGCTTGGGATGCTGGTGGACTGGCTGAGTGATTTACCGCTGACCTGATGCTGGTAGGAGAAGTGGTCTTTCCTGGACGTGCGAGCATGTGTTGAGCACAGAGCTGAACAACAAACCAAGCACCAGACGAACGATGAAACAAGCCTTAAATGGAATGATTAATTGGTAGCTTCACAGGAAGATTGGCTGCATGAAAGGTTGCTGGTAAAACAGGCAAGCAGCCCAATCTCACAGGATCGGCTGGAAGGCAAGCGCTTGTGTGATGCTGTGGTTACCCATAGCAACCACTGTTAGCAATAATCTAAAAAGGGTTTTACTAATGAATTGGACAATTTTGACAGAGTATGAGATTCCTTGATTTAAATCCTACAAAAATCCCATTTTATATCTTATCTTTATATTCACCTTTGTTCTCCACACATTAGAATCAAGATTATTGATAACCACTAGACCTGTTTCATAGTTGCCAATTGTTTATCTCTCCAGTCTGTTTTGTCAGCAGGGAGTAGCTGTGTCAACTCACAGTTAAGCAGTCTGATGATGAGTCTGCACACTGTTATAAACCTGTCTGATATTCCCAGGTCTCACTGAGTTCAGAAATCCATATCCTGCAGCAGAAGCCATTTCTGTTGTGTCTGGCATTAAAAGGTCAGGATTTGACCTTACAATGTGCTCTATCAGTTGGAGTTAAATTGAGCGAAACAGCAAAGAGAGAGGGAGGGAGTGATGTGTCAGCGAGTGGAATGAGGAAAAGAGAAGCAGCAGATGGCTGCAGTGGTGCACTCTCTAACTTCTACCAAAATATTAAAATCTTAAATCATCAATCGGACCATTCTTTAAAAAGGAATAGTCTAGTGGAGGAGGTACAGTACATTGGTAATAAATATTAACTTTACTAGTAGTACATACAGTACCTGCACGTACTCAAAGCCATAGTATTTTTGTAGTTCTAAATCAACTGTTTTAATGTCTGCAGTAAGAGTCATAAAACATAACTGATTTTCATCCCAACAGTTTACTTTGAACTAACAATAAAATTAAGAGAAATAGATGAAAAAAATGAATGCTGTAGGATGCTGTGTGTTCATAAGCAGAGTAACTAGATTTTATGTGTTTTAGATCATAACTATTTAAACAGGGCTTTTCTGAAAAGAAAATCTTAAGTACATCATTTAAGTACATTAACTTCACCCAAATTTGTGTTTTTAATTAAACTTTGAGACGTGGAGTAAAAGTATAACATTACCACACTACCATAGTTTATAAGTGTTCTGCAAAATTCAATTGCCTCTGTTGCTGTGAAGATTGCCTGTAAAAATTGGTCACCTTTCATACACCGGAATAACCGTAGGTCACTCTGTACATACTGAACTGTGACTTTATAAGATCTCTCCCATGTGCTTAGGTCATTTCTCTTGCTTTTATCTGTTACAGAGCAGAAGATGATGTAGTCACACTGCAGCGAGCCAGGGCTGGCAGTCATCAATTACCATGGCAACAAACCACATTCCCACGCGGGAGGCTTGCCAGCCGAACTTGAGCCAGCTCTCGCCCCTTGTCAACGGCCTCCGGTTCAACACTCAATCAGATTTATTTAAACTGTTCCGGCTCCCATTCGGCACTCTGACTTTGAATCTGTTTACCAACTCTAAGAGCTTCAATCTATCCGTTTAGGCCTTCCTGAATTCCTGACTTTTCACCTGCATTCTCGAACATGTTTTTGGATCTTCCCAGTGGCCCAACTTTTCTTTCTGATTATGTTACTGTCCTCTGCCCTGACTTTGACCATGAGCCCATTAATCCTTTAATCAGAGCACTGTACTTGTTGAGCCAGCTATACCCCAGCCCCTGCACAAACCTCTGCCCCTGCTGTGCAACCTGAGCTCCAGCCGATCTAGCTGCCTCCTGTCCTGTCTGCCTTGTTCCTCAATGGCCTTTCATTTACCTGGGCTCTTGCATGTGGATTTCTAAACCTGATTACTGAAGTGACTCACACCAAGCAAGCAGCCATTCCAGCTGCTCATTAGGACAGTGAACATACAGTACTTGCCAAAATGTTAGGATGTGTTTATTTTTGTCCTCTTAATTGGGAATACTGTCCTCTCTGGGAAAGTTACCAAGACAGGTTGGCATTTCTGTATACAGAGAGATTGGACTCTGTGTCAGGTTCTTGCTCATTCACACTGCAAGCAAGCTGTGCATATGAAGTTCAAATAAGTGGATATCTCACTATCATTGTCAGGGTCAGGCAGCAGAACAAAGCCCGTAGGTCTGTGGACTGGGTTCATGTAGGAATCATCAGAAAGACTCATCTAACCTGAACTGATTCTGCAACCAATGCCTGCTTCCTCTGTTTAAATGAAATACTATACCTTTGTACATCATGGCAGGGCTGTGAAAGGACAGGTTTACATTGCAGGTGTAACAGATTTTACTCTTAAAATGAGCTTGTTACTTAGATGTGCCCCTTTTGAGAGGGACATTTCCATGCCGAGTACCAGCTTTCTGCTCCTTGTTGCGCTAGTGTGTGAATGAGTGCCTGACATAATGAGCGAAGACATCAGTCCAACCTCTTTTGCTACAAAGGGTTAAAAGTAAATTTTCAGAATTTCAGATTTGAATGGATAATAGATTTAATTATATACCTGTATGTATGAAAGCTGGGGACTTATTAAAGGTACCATATAACCTTACTTTGCATTTATAATGAGTTTCTAAGCATAAAAATGTTTGGAACCTACTTTTCAACTGAGAAAATGTCAATTTCAAGTTGGAAAAACAAGGTGAATAGGCTTCTTACTGTCAGGTTTATCAGAGCACACTCTCTAACCTTTACGGCTACTTCTATATTGAGTTTTTTCATTTTTTTGTTTTAATTTGAGTTTTTAGTTTCTTTCCACTTGGATCTTTGTTTGCTTCTTTTATTTTTGTATTTAAAATTGAACACAAGAGGCCCTTTCTTACAAAATGTGTTGGGGGAGTATGGAAAAAGCGGCCCAACCACATTGTTGAAGCTGAGAGCCTGGTTTCTTTAGGAACTGACTGGATGAGGTCTTTAGATCAATTAGCTACTAAGCTGCTATCAAAACTATGTTAAAAACACTTTTGGATCTCCATGTGAGTGGTACGGTGGTGTAGTCGCTACCACTGCTAGCTTGCAGAGTTGAGACCCTAGGTTCAGTTCTGGTGTTATTTGCATGTGGTGCTATTTGCATGGAGTTCGGCAAAATGGTATATTTTCCCTCATGTTTGTGCTTCCCTTAGGTGCTCCAGTTTCCTCTCAGAGTTCAAACATATACTGTACTTGCAGCTTCATTGGCTTCTGGGAAAATTGATTGACCCCTATATGGATGCCCAAGTGCTTAACTACTACGTTTTCACTTTGCTTTTTCTAAAAAAAAAAGCAGAATGGACAGAGGTACTCAATTATATGTGCATCTTGCATTTAATGAGTTCTTCAAACTTAATACTGGATTTCATTTATGAGGGCTCAAAAGAAACATAGAGACAGTACTAAAAAATGTTTCTAGTGCAACTAAAAGTGTAATTTTTGATAGTTAATCATGGATCACAAATTGCAGTATATACTGTAGATCTCATTGGTGTTTCCCTTTGCTAGCTTGGCACCTGTTTGGTTAATAGGAATAAATTAATCAATGTTGGTTTTAAATGTGATGTTGTTCCACTTCCATAGAGTAAGTGGATATCCTATAGGATTCTGCACTTGATTTTTTCCCCAGGTGCTGTTCAGATCTTAAAGGTACTGTAGTTTCTCTTTACATGGGAGATTTTCATTAAAAACAAACACTGGAAAATATGAAAACATATAGAGGCCAAAAAGAGTAAAATTAATCAGCAAAAGGGCATAATGTTAAAAACAGCACAATATTATACATGTAAACAATATTAAAAATATTGTTTTAAGAGCTGTTACAAATACTGTACTAACTAACAGTAACAACACTAATAACAAAACCTGAACACCTCTCATAACTTTTGACTTTCAAATTGCTGGTTTCTGTTTAGGGTAATTTATAATGTTTTATATTTCAACGTGAAGTTGCAAATTGCTTACAAAATATATGGGCCACCGGTGCCCCACACTGTTGATAGGTGAATTGTAGAAATGCAAGTGCATCCTATGAGTCAATGCTCACTCTGCCTCCACCACAGTGAGTTTTAAGCAAGAAGGAGGTCAGGCAATTTCTACTACTGCTGGCCATTCCTATGGGCACCCAGTTAGTGGCAAGTTTACCTACCGCATGAGAAATATCCAAACAGATGTGTTCACTCAGTTCAGAACCACCATAGAGGTCTTTCATCTACAGTACTTCTGGTGACTTCATGAAAGTGGCTTTTCCTAATTAAATGAGTCTTGCAGTCTTTTAAGCATCTTTTAACTAGGCAATTGCCTTTAGGGTAATTAATATAATATAAAATATTATATGATTGATAGATATATACAGTATATATTAATGAAAAAAATCGATGTTGATATACTTTGAAAATAAACATTTATAATAAATAAAACTCTCATCTTTTTTTGCCCATTGGACCTCCACTATCCTCCACAATCACTAACACGTCACAGGAGAGCCATACTGTCCATACAAGAGTCCACATCAGTATAGTCTGAGGTATAATAAAATGCGGGACAAAATGAGGTATAAAAATAGAAAATATTCTAATTATAGGATATTCCATCCATTTTCTAACACTTCTTCCAATTCAGGGCCACAGGGGAGTCACAGCTTGTCCTGGCTAAAGTAATAAGCACAAGGCAAGGTACACCTTGGACATAACACCAGTCCATCATCAGAGACACAAACACAGGCAAACACTCACAACAGGGTCAATCGATCATCCAAATCCAGCAACCTTTTTCTGGACTGTGGGAGGAAACCAGAGCACCCAGAGGAAACCCACGTGAACATGAGAACAAACTCCACACAGATAGCACCCAAGGGCCAGAACTGAACCCAGGGCCTCAGCGCTGCAAGTCACTGCATAAACACTGCGTCTCCATGCTGCTCATCGTAGGATTTTGTATATTTTATACAAACACAAACGCACACAGGGTGATCCTAATGTGGTCTTTAATGTAATAAAGATGAATATTTCAGATCAATACAACAAAACAAACGTGCTGAGGATGTCTGTAGTAAACAGTCATAAGTATACTTGGAAAGGTAAGGAAACATTAATCCTGTGCCATGTTATTTATACCTCTGTGATTAGTCACGTACTGTATTGTGCAAAATTCTTCAAGGTGGTGAGAAGGGAGTAAAGAATGAAAGAAGAGAAACAGTCTAAGAAAGCGCTTGGCTCTGCAATCATCGCTCCACCTACACTCTGAGCAAACCCAGACTGCCATGCATCACTTGGCTGTAATCCATTTACACGGCTGTCAAGGGATAATTTTCTACATTTCTTACAATTAATCTTCACAGGCTGTTTTCAGGGGTAAAAATGAAAAAAAAAAACATAGTTAAGTCTTTTATAAAAAAATTTAATCCAAAATGCCCCAAATAATTAGAGGGCTTTCTGTCACTGGGAGTGCTGAATTTGATGGCAATGGAGATTGTTAGACAGGGAAGGTGTTTATAAATAACTCAGGTTTAAAGGCGCCAAAGACCTGCGTCATTAATATTAGGTTGAAAGTGACAATTTACAGTGGAAGCAGACGGCTGAATGGCAAAGGCATTTTTAATCTATATCAATATGAGTGACACACAGTGATAGAGGGAGGTGGGTCCTGGGCACTCAGGAATTATTTTAGCTGCTGGAGATCACACCCTTTGACAGCACAATGATATAAAACCACCTGCAATTGCAAGGCACTCTCCTATTGAAAATGAGCATTTGTGGAAGAACTACAGTATCTATTGTTTGGAATCACTTTTTGAAATGCATTTCCTTTGGAGTTTTTTAAAGCAAAGACACAAATGCATGAGCATTTTTGAAATCTCTTCAAATAATTTTGTACAGCTTGGTGTAATTTTTTTTAAAATTTCATTGTAGACTTTCTGTAATATACATAGTTAGTTTAAACTAGCATTATTTATTTTTTTTAATATTAAGACATACAGTAATATCAAGAAAGTTTGCAGGTCTTAGGGCTTCAAGCTGAGGAAGGTAGCCAGATCCTCTTTGCATACCAGTTTTACTGAGAGAAGTCAAGGTAATCTTACAGTTCTTTAGTCCATCACCAATTAAATAATCACATCCATTAAGTGTGCTTTTTCTCCCTCTACTGAGCAGTGCAACATTCAAGCAATATTTCACAACAAAATACACAAGATTAATAGCCAGTTGCTGACTTTGATAACACCAGACCCTACTCTCTTATAACCTTACCTTGCATTACTCACTGCTAGCATGTGACATGATCTTTTGGCAATTTAAGTGGTTTGCTTTCACTAACTACTACACTTTGAATCCCCCCTGGAATAGCAGATATCTCAGTGGAGACTAAGTGGACTCCTTTCTCCTCCTGTCTTGCCTGGTCTCTATTTTCATACACATATACCAGTCATTATGCTCTCTCAATTTTTTGTTCCTCTCATTATCACTCTTACACGAGGCAGTGGAGAACTAATTCAGACTTATTTTATAGTGCCCAATTTTCTCTTTACTAACCCTAAGAGTTTTCACTGTTCTGTGGCATCCATTTTTTTTCTTTCTCTCTTCTTTCCCCCCACCTGATCATGTTCTTCCAGGGGTGCTTCTATATTCCAAACCTTGGTGTCCCTGACATACAGTAGTACCAGTCAGTTTGTTGTTTTTTTCACTTACTGTATATATTTTCTCTTTCCTAAAGCCTTTGAATTAATCGAAGATGTAGTGAATTCTATCCTAATAACTCTTTTCCATTCCATCTATGGGCTCTAGACTCAATCGGCACCATCATTTGTCCAGTCACTTCCTGGCCTTTCATGTTTTCATAAGTTTGACTTTCTCTCATTTTACTGCTGTTGATTCTGCTTATGTGACAGTGCTGATAGCTAAAATGATTTGTAGCTTGATGACATACAGTAGATATGTTGGATTTATGAAACCTTTAACCAATTAATCTGTCTTTCTACCTTGTGTGTTTCACAAAAAGTTTCCAAACCAGTTCAAATAATGGAGGTCTGGCCTTTCTCTAAAAAATGAATGATGTCTGTGAATCATGCTGGGAGAAAATTGTCAGTAAATATGTTTTGAGGGGCTCGGCCAGTTGTAGCTCAAGATGGCAGAAATGGACATCAATACAAATAAAAAAGGCATCCTCCGTGTTTTGTGATGTTCGTAAAATTACAAAAGAGAATGAAGACCCCTGCTTATACTGTACCAGCAAATGGAAATAACATTTAAACTATTAAGCAGTTCTGAGACCTCCGGTGATGAGCTTCAATCCAACCCCACCTCCCAGCATGAGGGTGGGAGCTAATAGTAACTGTGCTGTTTCACCACAGGTTTCTAATCAGGACTCTGAGCAGCAGAGTCAATCTAATCATACGCCTCCACTGGAGCACAAGACAGTCGGCAGAATGTCTAGAAGTGATTGAACACTTCTCATGTTATAATTTTAGGGGCTTCACATATATATTTATGTGATTAATTTTTTTTCTCCCCTTTTGCATCTCAGTAAAACAGTATAAATTACAAATAACTACTCAAGTAAATGTGATCTTTGTGTGAAAAGGCCACGATTTGCACAAACACTATGTTTTGAATGTCACTGATGTCACAGCCAAGGCGAGAGTGTCGTAGGTAAATATCACATCTACTCTTTCTACTCCTTGCTGTCCATTAACACAAATAATAACAGGTTTCCAATTCCTTTTTGACTTCAGACCAAGGTCTTCTAGGATGGGGACTGCACACAATTTCTTTCATAAAGAGAAACATAAAGTAATAAATTGTGAGACTTGAGTGGTTGCCTCTTTTTCCGAGACAGTGGTGGGCCTTAGGTTCCTGAAGAGCGACAATACATTTCTCTCACAACATCAGTATCTGTAACATGGTACAATATGAGGCTCTCCAGTTGGTGAATGAGGCAATGCACCTCCATCTAAGAGAGGACTTGAGTCATGGTGAGACTCTGCCAAGGGGTATAAAAACTCCACTTGTTGATCTTTTAGCTACTTCATTACACAGACAGGCCAGAGCATGTCCAAAAATAATTGCTTCGCCCCAGTCTCTCTCTTTATTTTAAGCCACACCAGCCAGATGCAAAGCTTTCCTTGAGGTCAGAGCCAGGCTCTGTCAATAAGGAATGCAAAATGTCCTTATTTACCCAGCATTGTTATGAGTCTAAGTGTCTCATACACAGGTGATTAACAATGTTTGGTTTCCCCACAGAAGTGGAGAAAATCCTTTTTCAACTGGAGGACAACAGGATCTGGTTACAAGGGCAAAGATTGATGTTGCTTAGCTTCCACAGAAGACAGCTCTGCTTTTAAGTCCTAATTTGATACATCTTTCTCGTCTTATACTGAATTGTGGTTAAGACTGGAGATGAGTTACTATAGGAGGGCTTTTTTGCTTCTGTTTGGGTTCCCATCAAGACTAAGAATTGGTTCTTGTCATACACGTTGCAACAAAATCAGAAAACTGATAAAACTAAATGACACAGTCTCAAGTTTTACGATGTAAAAACTATTTGGGCGATTTGTTGATAAACCTGATCCATTTTATTTTTAGTGTATAAATGAAACTCTTGGATGCATTATTGAAGCTTAAGTTAGAGATTTTCCAATTATATTTATATTAATTTAAAATATACTAAAAAACAGTAATTTTCTTGAGTAGCAGCAATCATGTAATCATTTTATCATAAGAACACATTTTATAAAATTGCAGAGTGTGACTCAGAAATTTATAGTACTTTTCTGTATATGAAGCAATGAAACACAATCAGAATAATGATTTTTTTAGTTAGTTCAAAAGCTTGATTTGATCCTAGCCTTAATGTCTGTTCATTGTACTATTGACTAAGTCTGTTCTTTGTTGATCATTTAATCATTTCAATTTTTAATTGGGCTTGGTAGTTCTGTTTTTCTCGACTCAGTCACGATTAGATCCATTTTGATCTTAAAACCTTATATAAGATAAGATCACTTTAATATCCATATACAATTTCTTGCATTAAAAATTTGTCTTTTCGCATAACCCTGCTTGGTCTTCATGAGACACACAGAGGGGGAGATAAAAGCTTGGGGTCAGAGCACAAGGTCAGCCATACGGCACCCCTGTAGCAGTGGGGGTTAAAGGCCTTGCTCAGGGGCCCAACAGAGTAGGATTCCTCTGCTGGCCGTGGGATTTGAACCAGCAACCTTCCAGCCACAGATTCTTAGCCACAGTGCCACTGCTCCGCCCCACTGAGTAAAAACAATTGGTTCATATCATAGCATAAGATCAGAAAAGACAATCTGATAAATGAGGTGCAGAAAAGAGGAAAAGGGTTTCTTTTTCTTCCTTTTTTAAGGTTGACAAGTTTTTTAAGGTTTTAAATAGACTGTTACTGACTTGCACTGCTATTATTGACTTCATTCACAGTTTTTGAGAAACTGGCACTATGCAGAGGAAGTGAGAATGGTGCTAAGAATAGGGCAGGTTGGATGCCATCTGGGAATGTGGTGATGAAGGAGCTCTAAATAAGAGCGAGACCCCTGATAGACGTGTGATATACTGTGTTTGCTTTCTACTGTAAGTCTTTTGTTCCACACTCTTCCTTACCAAAAATCCCTTGCCCCACCCCCAAGTTCCTTTGAGACTTTGGTACAAGAACGTTCTCACACTCATTTGTGGCACTTTGTCTAGCACCCAGTGTGACGTGAGAGGAGATTCCTTCTCCTCTTTTTACACTATTGAATTCAACAAAGAACTTGTTCATTCATCACAGTATATTAATATTTCATGCTTAAAATAATTCAGAACAGAGGCACAACCTTTAATTTAAGAGTGCAATCCCCAAATGGCCTATTCTTAAACAAAAACTCGACTTAAAAAAGATTACAATAGCCCAGATCATCACATTTTCCCAGACAGAAAATCCTATCCACCCACAAAAGGAAAGAAATTCTACTTCCAAGCTTCTTATTTTTTCTTAGTGAAGTTGACCTTGAGGTCAGAAGGAAGGGAATGAATAATTAACAACTCCCCTGTCCCTCAGCTATAAAAAGTCTGATTCCTTACTCTGTAGTTCCATGATTAAAAATACATTTGCTCCAGGTCATGGCCATTATCCATTGTAATTATTCAGAATTGGGACATTGACCATAGGGGGAAATTCCCCACAGAGAAATGAGGATCACCTACCACTGTGAAGGTGCACAAGGTTTTGAGACCAATGGGGTAGGTGTTACACGCTATAAGAATTGTAAACAAAGTTTTGCACATAGAATCAGGTAAAATCTACTGAACTGTTATTATACTGTAAGCATAACAGAACAATATATTTAGGAGTTATATGTATTTTACAGATAAGCTTGGAGTACATCAACATTTTGGCAGCAGCAAACATGCAAATAAATAAATAGATTATGATTTATGCATAGTAGATGCCAATTATAGTTCATGCAATGAGTAACACATACCTTTTTATAAATGTTGTTTGACTAGTTAAAGCTAAATAGACAATTAATGCAATGATTTGAACAAGATCTTTTGGTGAGTGACTGCATGATAACCTGCAGTGGAGATTTGCTGGAAAAGTGTTCTGGAAGAAGTTACTTTAGGCAAAGCAACAATTCAGCCATCCTTAATTTGGAAGTGAAAGTGACACCTGTTTCCCTCCTTTCATGTCTCCTCAAAAGTACTCTGGGAACTCAGATCAAATGGAAAAAAGAGGTTGGATCTATGTGGGCCTGTGAGGTCTTGCTGCTTTCATGAGTTGTAAGTGATTGAATTTGGCATACAAGTCCCCTACTGAGCAAAGAAGATTCTGGGCAAGTCACTTTTTGTTAGAAAGCTAGTCATCCTTTTTTATATGTGTGTTTGGATTCCACAAGAAAATGCAGTTTCTTTCCAAGCACATGGGCCCCGCTGGGTTTTGTATAGAATGCCAAGCTTTCTTTCCCAAAATTGGCTTGGCATTGTCTTCATAATTTGCTTTGCTGCTATAGAAAATTCCAGTTTTAACAAAATCTAGTTTGTTAAAAACCCTTGTGTGAAACTAAACAAATGATTTAATTTAAATTGAACAAAGTAATTTAAACTTTACATTAAAAAAGGTGGAAACTTAGATAAAAAGTGGCAGCATTTTGTATGCTTGGCATACTGTATGTCAAAGAAATTCTAGAACAAAATTAACTGAATTCTTATGTGTATTTCAGTATTAATAGCCTGACTTTTAATCCGAAGTACAATGACTATAAATACAATAGAGGAAGTGTTTGAGAAACTCACTGAAACTAATCTTCATGATTAGTGTAAATGAAAATCATTGACTGGTCCAATGTCTTCTGAATGAAGCTATACTGTACATCTCTTTAGCTATTTTATTTAATTTATTTTATACCACAAAATATAGTGTATATTTCAGCACCACTGACAAAGTATAACAAAGTTCAGATTTTTTTCTTAAATTGAAAATAAAATGAGTGACTTTTACACTTTATGCTGTATTGAGCCACACAATGTACACAATATTTTATCTATTTTTATAGGATTAGATTAGACATTAATTATTCATTGATAAATAGTTCAGTAAAAAGAAATCAAAAGCAGATAAAAAAGAAAGAGCAAATACATAATTAGAATTGCACTGAGATTGAGAAAATAACACCACTAAGATCAAACAATATCCAGTTAATGTTTGATTGAAAAAAATGAATAATTATTTTCATGTATTTCCAGGAAAGAGCTCAAAGGACATAATACAGTGCCCAAGAAGAATAAATTGAATATTTCTTAAAGTTAAACTGCCCTTTATTTAAGTTGTCTCAGTCTATATACAGTATGTAATGTCAATGGTGACTAAGAGTTAAACCATCAGATCTTGCATCTCATTAAGTGCCCTTAATATTTCACCAGTAAGCAGAGTTTTTGCAGTAGTTCACTTTGAATGTTGCCACAATGAGAGTACCATTGCACAAGTCTTGGGCCTAATTATAATATCATCACTCAGTTTAATGACACTATTACAACTGTTGTATTACAACTACACATTTGCACATCATATGTTGCCATCTGCCTTACTCAGAGCTTTTGGGTTCTATTCTGGATTTATGTACCTTATTCTAAAGACATGTTTGTGAGGTCAGTGTCTCCTAAATCCATCTGTGGGTGTGTTTAAGAGCAAGCCCTGGACTGATCTCCTGTCTTGGGAGTTGTTTCCTCATGGAATATATCATACGGTACGTCTAATTTCAGTTGCTATGACCATTATCAGGAAAAAAAAAAAGACTTTCTGATAATGAATGGCTGGAAAAATGCTAGATTCCTTGTCATATGTAATATCTTTTTTGCTTAGCATTTTTTGATAAAGATACTTTCACCCCCCAGACAGTACATTCAGTGTTAACTGAAATGTTCTGACTTGCCCTTAAACAAAGCTTACTACCTTTGTAATGTACAGTAAATATGAGCTTTAATTCTTACTCAAAATTCTGATTGAAAACAGAACAGCATTATATTCTTCCAGACCATAACTTAATTTAATTTTGTGTTAACTAAACTGATGTGATATTTTGTTAATAGGGTATTGTAAATCTTCTGCTTAGTTTTACTATTGCTATTGCTATTACTTCATTTTGCATACACTCACATAAGACATACTGTACACTTGCATATTGGTATGAGTGAGTATTTTGGCATGAATGGAGAGTGCTCCCAAAGTGAATGATACTCATAGTTTGTTTGGTGTTTCCAGAGTGGGTCAGCCTATGGTGGCCTCAGAAGGCCAAACCTATCCCCACTTCTAAAGGTGTATTTATGGAGATGGTTAAAACCACATGCATGTGAAGAGGAGGAAATTTTTTTGTCAATGTTTATTGAACCAGGATAAAGAGAAATGTAAACTGTGTGTTGTTAAGATATATTTGATAGTGTTCTTTAGTAGGAAATCAAGTGGATGTATTATGGATTTATAATTTGTCAATTATGGTTATGTAAAGGAGAAATGGTTTGTTCGCATGGGGGGAGGGGCTTAGATACTATATACAGTAAGCCAGCTCCTCAGCCTGTTAGTGTAATGAACAGTTCTTTCCGGACCCTATGCGGACGACACAATCCGAAAACGTGGGGAAACACTAGGGAAAACGTCATGCGGCAATAGGGGCTGAAGACAGGGGGGCGTGTCCAAGGTGCGCTGGTGCACGGGGGAGGTAGGGCCGAGGCGAACAATTCAAAAGAGTAATCCTGAGAAAGTATCCAAACAAATAGGTAAGTCCAAAACCAGGAGATCCATCAAAACAAGGAATTAAAACCAGAGGCCGGGTCAGAACCGGCGGACAGGGAACAGGAACGGGAACGGGAACAGAGATTAAAACCTTAACGGGACCAGGCGCTTCCAGGTCCCGGACTCGCACGATATGGAAATCAGATGCAGAGCCCGGATGAGCGTCAGCGCCTGGCTTTTAAGGTGGGCTGAGAATAGGAAACAGGTGAACAGAATAAAGTCTCAAGTGAAAGGGCTGGAGCACCCTTAAGGAGGGGGGACTATAATCGTGACAGTTAGAGGGTCAGTCAGTGAGTCACTTGAGTGCTTTGTAGTAGAGCTATTCTTTTATAAAATAGACCTACTGTACTTTTGCCTAAGGCCATTATGTGATATTTGGTTTTATCAAGAACCAAAGTAAACAAACTATATTTATGATAGGTGCAGCTCTTGCCACTGCTGGGATTTGATTATGGTGGTCTGAGAGATTCAAGCCTTTGAAACCCCATGCCATGAGCAAAAAGACCAAGTCCTCTGAAGCACCAGAGTTCTATGCTGTCTGGGTGATTCACATCTTGCTCTGTTACATGTGAGCATTTTAATTTTGATATTCCCCTTTGTTTTTTTTTCTTCAATATCCCTCTGTCCTTTTGAAAAGCAAAAGAAGCGGGAAAAAGAGAATATTGTTGTTTTTCTCAGCAATTTGCATACACTCATCCAATTTCTCTGTAGATTGGTTTTCAAAGTAATGAAATCTCTTAGATGTCTGGGGATTTTAGTTAGAAACATAAGAGTACCACTGATTTGGGTGGAGGATATGAGTGTTATAGGGTGTGGGAGATAGGGTTGTGTTTTTGCTTAACATTTTGTTTGAAAAATCAGTAAAGAATTTGTTTACATTAAATGAAATCTCTCATAAAGGCTGCTGTGTAGACCAACTCTTTCCCTGAAGAGGTCTTCAGTTAAGTTTTTAAGGTGGATTTTGCTTTGCTCCCATATCTCTATTAAACAGACAACCTTTGAATTTAAAACATTGACTCCCCCCATCTACCAACAGACCCTTCAACAAGAAAAATGTTTTACATCTACCAGCTATCCTTTCATTCTGATGTCTAATTTTTTTTTCTCTGTGAAAGCAGCTTTTTAATTAAAACAGAGATATAGAAAGTCAAGAATGTCTCTGAAGCTGACTTCTTGTGATTGATTTAATAGCAGAGCTAATTGTGCCCCTGAACTGCATTGGAGATTTCCTTCTGAGTTATGTAACAGTATTAGTGAAATCAGAAAAAGAAAAAAATATATTTTGAAGAACCGTGAAGTTCTTCAAAAGAAATAGGATGTTCACTGTTCAAACATAAGACATAATAGTTTTTCTTATCACTCTGATTTGTACTTGATGCTAACATCTGATTTGGAATTGTATTTTTGCCTTTGAAGGTGAAAAAAATGCAATTAATCACATTTTTCATCAATTCAGCTTTGAAAGAAGTGGGAAGCAATGGGTGGCATTTCTTCATGTTAGATTGTATCTCTTTAACTTATTTTTGCTTATATGCAATCAGGGAGTGACTGCAGGCTCACGGTGTCAGATCTGAGTGTCAGGTCAGTAAGAGTGGTACTGTACAACAATGTCTGTCTTTCTCTGTCCCCACACACCAGCCAGCAAAACATGCTGAATGTCTTTGTATTGTCTCTTTCACCCTTTTCTCCACTGAAAACCCCTACTGTGAGTGTGTATTGTGACAATAATATAACTGTGTGTATTGTTACAGTTACAGTCTGTCCAAAAACACTAGTCTAAATTAAAGGAGTTGAATAAATTATACTGTTCTCTATTTCCTATTAGTTCATGAGGTCTATGTTTAATATCTAGAACTCTGTAAGAAACAGGTAATGTGCTCATGTACCAGTTTTTATGTATTGCAATACCTCCTGAAGTAGAGTGTTATGAATTTCTCATTGGCCCTTATCAATCGTGGCCTCCTAATAATCCCCATCTATGAATTGGCTTCATTACACTGCTGATGTGTGGTGAGCGTTCTGGTGCACTATGGCTGCCGTCGTTGCATAGTCAAAGTGGATGCTGCACATTGGTGGTGTTGGAGGGGAGTCCCCATTACCTGTAAAGCACTTTGAGCGGAGTGTCCAAAAAGTCATGTAAGTGTAAGCAATTATTATTATTATTAATTTTGATATTGAGTTTTGCTATAATTACACACTGCAGTTTTCTTTTAAAACAACTCAAGAACTGTCTCAGGCTAATTGCACTAGCCTCATCATTTGTTTCCTTAAAAAAACAAATAATTGCTTACAAGGACAAAAGTATTTTGTGATGATTTGCTATTTCTGACAAGGTGTATTTTTAGCCTAAGGCCGAAAAACCTGTGTGTTGTCAGGCTGGTACAGTGTGAGCAGGTGTAGTGACTAACAGCCTGTAAAAACTGATGGACTGACACAAACACACCAAGAGATCTTCAGTCTTTCTGTCTAATTACAGGGCATATTCAGCAGAGCGATAAACTTAGCACTTGTGAAAGGTTAAAGACTTTCATCATGTGAGTATGAAGTCTTGATCCTGTCAGAAAAACATCTCCAGCAGACATGCTTTATCTGCACATACTGTATACCTTTCTTTTACCCATTATGCTAACCTTGGTTAATTTGATTATTTTCCTTCAGAGAACATATTATGTTTACTTTAAAAACAATAAAATATGGTATCATATTATTTACTAAAATACACACATTATTCCTAGAATTTAAGTCAGTACCTATCTTGAACAGTTTTCTTTTGAAAAGCTTTACATTTTCAAAATAATTTCTTAATTTATGACAAAGTATAATTCTTAATACATTGCTTATTTGTGCATTTTATTCGTAAGCATATTATTATCTACTAAATTCTTAATTGGGCCAGATTAAGTTATACCTGTTGATTTAAAAAGACTCTTCAAAATGCAATTTAAATACATTAAAAAGATTTCACATAGTGTTTTAAACTGGAAAACATATACCAAGTTCCTCTTTAAAATGACTGAGTTCAATATAAAGGCCAATGAAGAAACACTGAATTGTATTAACATTAATTTCTGATTCTTGAATGGTGAAGCACTTGCATCATCATATTATTTAAGGATATATTATTTCTGAAATAACTAAAAAAATGTCAAGCACAGAAATGTATTTTGTGCTGAGACTTGAGTTCTTTCTCAAAATGCACAATCAAAGCATTACATGACATCACATTGACTCTATTGAAGATGTAAAGAAATGAAAGGGAATCATATTTTAATATCGAATTGAGTACCTGTCCAAGCTAGGTTCCATTATCTTGCCCAGGAAGCAGTTGTTTTCTATTAATAATATGCAGTGCTGCTTGGAAGAAAGATCTTCTCTGAACCAAATTATTCTCGTGTGCTTCTCATTCAGAGGATTTTGTTTGACAAGGCACAAACCAATGCAATTTTTCTCATTATGCTTTCATTCTCTGTTTCATATATGTGAAGACATACAGTATGGCTCCTCTAAGAACAGAAAGACATTACATTGTTGGAGCTCAGGACATAGTGAAGTGTATTTGAGTGCTTATCGTACTGTACATTAAAGTTAAGCAGATACTGAATTCACTTCACTGGGGAAAATATAGCAGAACTTTAATGGTAGCTCAAAAAACAGAAACAGAAAATACACATGTACTTCATTTTACTGATAGACTAATAAAAGTAAATTGTATAATAATGCATTCCAAAAAAAAGATTTGTATAACGAAAATTAATTTTAAAAAACATATTTGCATTATTTCTTATGCAAAAATAACAATCCCTACCATATTCCAGAAATATCACCCCTATTCTTACTTTTCACAAAAAATGACAAAAGAAATAATAATAACTAACATTGTGTAATTACACGCACACTCAAAATTTTTCATTTTCTTAACATCTTTATGGTGACTGATAAGAGTAAATTATTAAATTAAGAGTAAAAAAAAAAAACACAGTGAACTGTATCACACAAGTCTCTCATGTCACTCCACAGGCAGTGTGCTACCTCTCATCCATACTAGTAAGTGGAATGTGATGTGTGCACTCAATGTAATATGAATTATATGACGCCTTCCTCTTCACTCTCTGCATTTGGAGGAGATTTTGAAAATTTTCTTCGTATTGATTCTTTGTAGTTTTCAAAGTTGGCTTTTGTTATTCAAAATGTTGGTAACAATTAACATACCTTGAAGTATGGAATTTTCATGAAAAGAACATTTGTAAAAAGAGGTGTGGGTGTATACCAAGGAAGCACCTTGTAAAATGGAATGGTAAATAAGGCTTCTCCATACAAATAATCAATATACTGTAACATTATTTTTTAAAAGTCAGATTTACTTAAGTAGGTGAATCATTTGGTTGCATTCTTCCCTCTCTACCTGGATTTCCAAAATCAGTGCCCAAATGTAATGACCATGGACATTGTACTGTAGGAACTGCCAAACCCCTTAATTTTCAGGTCGATAATGATACTGTCGCACTTTAAAAAAATTCAGATTGCTATCTCTACTTAAATTCTGTTCCAGTCTTTTACTGGCTTGCCTTCATGAAGTTCCCCCTTAATTCAATTGTGAACCAATTTCTCACTTCTATGCCTAATCTGTAGTGGGGGTGCTGTCTTATTATGGTCAGGATGAATAAAGCATTTCAATTGTAGATGAAGCAGGACTGAAGTTCAAGTTCAAGTTTCTTATCATATGTATCTAATATAATGAAATGCTTACTGGCATGTTTTCCTCACATGAGAAAATACCTAGCAGATTATATAAAAGATGACATAAGTTCAACATAACAAATGTCATCACACATTGTTGGAGACAAGAATATGGTAGCAGCTATAATTTTAAGTAGCATTCAGATATCAGCGGTTTGTAAAGTTCAAGTGTTGGGAGTATTTTGAGTTCAGTGCAAAAACAGAGGGGTGTACAGTACTGTATTTAGGAGGATTTAAAAGATGGAGTCTTATGGTTGTTGGAAAAAAAGCTTTATTTGAAGCAAGAGATCCTGGCTTTTATACTTCTAAATCTTCTGCCAGAAGGAATAAGGGAGAAAAGTGCATTCCCAGTTTGGTTCTGATCCTTGATTCTGAGGAAACGTGTCGTGAAGATGGTCTGGATGGAAGGGAGCTGTACCTGTACCAGTGATGACCTAAGCTGTCTATGCCTCTTATGTGTGAGGTTTTTTAATTAAAAGCATTTTAAATGCAAGGAAACATTAATTTTCATGCTTAAATAAGTTTCATATTGTTTTAAGACTCAGCTTTTTAGCAACCATTCCTCCACTTGCATCAGGGTAAATTACTTTATATGACGTGTTTCACTGACTCACCCACCTACAAAACCATTTATCATTTCACTCTACTGAAATCTCTAAAATTCTCAGAAGAGTTAGCATTGGTGGGAGGAGCACAATGTCTCTAATTAATTCTATAGTAAGCCTGAAGGCTCCCAGGAAATCACAAAAGTTTAACTTGAAAATTCATAAGACTCGTGGCCCACTGATCTTATCAATACCCAAGTGACACTTTGCTAACTACTGCTATTTAGGAGAATCTCTGTCACTATTAACTATCAACAAGACCCTTAACTGTCCAGATCTGGTATTCAGTTATACCCCAAATGGCTGTTATTATTATTTATGCAAATCTATCTGATTAACCTGCCAAAGTCAGGAATTATGAGTGGTAATGGTGTATATGTAAAAAATGAGCTCATGTCTCCTTATAGCACTCTTCATTACCTCCTGAATATTAAATGACAAAATTATGACGTGCAAAAAAGGAAATGTGTGCTAGGGGGCTCACAAGATGATATGTGAACCCTTAAAACACTACTATTTTTGATTACATTCATGTCCAGTCATGGATCATTAAAAGTGAGAGGAAGTACTGTATGTTTTGAGAATGCTGTAAGCAGGAATGGCACAACATGAAGTTGATAGGTACAGTACAGTAAGTCAGGGTGATCCATCACTTGGCTCCACACACTGTGGCCACTCAACACCAGCAGACCGAAATTCAATGGGGCTTCCACAGAGATAATTTCCCCATAATGTCTATGGTTATTAATACTTTTGGGCATCTTGGAAGTCTCAGAAATTGGATCACTGTAATTAAATAATGGAGAAATAGCTATGTTCACTGCACAAGTACCAACAACAGTCAGCATGGATGACAGTCCCTTTTATTTTATCTCAGACCAATGCATTTCTGCATCAATCATACATAAATTGTCCTGTCAGGAACCAGTTATCAACTGGCTGTACATAATGTTTGTTATGTATGTCAAAACATGACAAACTTATTTTCAAGGAACAATTAAAGGTTTATTCCATGCTGAAAAGCTGTGGAGCCTTCTTCTTCACCTGCTTGAAACGTAGTTTTATCCTATTTTTGAATATGTTGTTATATTTGTATTCAGTTTTACCTTTAAATTCATAATACCTTTAAATTCCATTTAAATAATAACCAGAAAGCGAGGTTGTAATATTCCTTTATTAACCATGCTTGCAATGCAAATGTTACAGTGTTCCTATGTAGGCAGACAATAATAGAAAGAAATATACTGGTCTAACTGACTATGGCACTGAAGATACGACTCTGATGATGTCATACCACTATGAAAAACTGCATGAAACATTTTTGTAATGCATTTGGGATTTTAAATAAATGAACAGTTCCGTTGGTCAATTGATTGACCTCATATGTCTGTGATTGTGGAAAACAATGTGAGTAATTTACTGCATTCTAAAGACTCCAAATATTCTCTGCTCTGAATTGCCATTTATTGTTTATGTGTAACTCTAATAGAAAATCAATAAGATGGTAAAAGTTCGAGTACTGTCTGAATAAAAATACCTGAGTAATTAATCTTATCTGAGAATTTCCTGTTTAGACTTGATGTTGGGAATCTTTAAAGAAGATTGAAATGTATACAAATAAAATACTAAATTTCTTAATATTTTGATGGTAATAACTAAAGTTAGATATTCTTTTGTTTCCTCTACCTTGCCCGAGTTTAAACAATTGGTTCCCATATTGTCCCATTTCCTGCTTTGATGCATTAAATAAGAAGAATGAAGTGTCAGTGACATGATTAAATGCATTTAAACTCTAAGTATCTATCATTGAGCATACTGGAACAAACTCAGAATCTGGACTCTTGTTGTGATCAATTAGCTCAAAGGAAATAGCCAGAAAAGATTTTTCCAACCTCTAATAAGTGCCATTAGCTCTGCTGCCACACTGCTAATAAAATACTCTCAGTCTTGTGCTCATAAATCAATAGCACAGCTTTTGTCCAGTAAAAATCCAGGATGGTGAGTGTTACATTAGAGCTCAGTAATGGGCCATTAGTTTAAATCAACCATGTTTAAATCTTGATTAATAGAAAATGCTTTTTAAGGATTATGGCATGGTACTTCTGAGAGGCAAGTAAATAAAAAATGTCGGATAGTATAAATCAAGCAGATGTGACCCTGTCTTAATACTTATCCATAGCAGGCAGTAGCTAATACTTTACGCTGCCTGTCAGGGGACATAGGTTAACATTAATTAGAACAGAAGCTGGTATATTAACTGGTTATGGTCACTCACGGATTCTGTGTTAGCTTAGAAACTTCAATTCCCATAAACTCACTGGGTGACTACCTGATGACATCTAGGTCTCGAGTTCCTATACTGTCAGGTCATGGTGATGTCCTACAGGTCCCTTCTAGTGCTGGCAGCTTGACTGTTGCTGGTTTGTCACAGGAGAGCACACAGAAGAAATTCACACCACATCCTTAATTTAAAAGTTTATTTTAAAAAATAGAAAAAAAACATAGGAGGGTTTCCAGAGCTATTCAAAGGACAGGAGTACTACAGCTGGCAGCGGGGATTATAACTGTCAGCCTGCACAAGGGACAGTGCTCTTGACCCCTGTGCCAGCACCTCATCCCCTTCAAGAAGGGTGCATGACAAATGTGCAACGATAGGCTCAGGAGGCAAGATGTAAGTACCTACAGTAAGAGAGCAGAAGTGGACTCCAAATCGTCTTTTAAAAACCTCCCTTTGGTTCTGTATTGCACTGATTATATAACTATTTAAAGAATGCTTTTATTATTAAGAAAATACCCCATAAATCTGAAAATCTGAAGCAGGTGCAATGCCCATAGTTAGCCTGGTTACTTCATATGATTTTACACAGACAGTGAGTATACACAGACTGGGGCGGTGCGGTGACTCTGTGGCTAAGGACTTGCCTATGGCTGGAAGGTTGCCGGTTCTTTTCCTGTGGACAGCAGAGGAATCCTACTCTGTTGGGCACCTGAGCAAGCCCCTTAACCCCAACTGCTCCAGGGGTGCCGTATAAATGGCTGACCCTGCGCTCAAACCCCAAGTTTCTCTCCCTGTCTGTGTGTCTCATGTGAAAAGATACATTCCTAATACAAGAAATTGTATATGGCCAATAAAGTGATCGTATGATTTTTTTTTTGTAAAAAGCAAAACAACTTCCTAATCCTAATCAAAATCTAAAATAATGTCCCTGTCCAACATACCTTTAAAGCTTAAAAATCCTTGTATGGTTTCTTACATTAATACAGTGTATACTGTAGGCATCCTCTAACGAGGCACCAGTATATGTAGGGGTTTTGTGCTTAACTGGGACAATTATTAATTGTAGCAGTAATTCACGAAATGATTCTTTGATGGCTATTAGAATCAACCTTGCAGGATAACTCAAACAACGCACACACAGAGATACTATTACACGAGAATAAATTTATTAATGCATAAAATGTGCATATAACCATAACAGATCTTATAGTGAGGGTTAGCAGAGTACAAAAGGCATATATTCAATAACGAAGAGTTACAAACCAAGAGGGACATACATTCAGTATATCATTCATTTATACCGTTTCGTAAATGAACTTGGTTACAACTTCCACACTAGATACTCAAAACATCACTCATAGGAATTAAATTGATATCAACTGGGGTTGAGGTAACAATTGAATTCTCAAGCTGGAATGCAGAATGTTGAATACTCGTCCAATCTGTGTGGATTCAGATCTCCCGCGGGCACAAAGGAACAGTGGCAGGCTTGTTGCTGTGTGCAATCGGCGCTCTCTGGCCAGGCAGTGCTGTTGCGGCTTACGACGTGGTGGGAGAGATTCCTGCTGTGATGCTCTAGTAGTAGGCTCTCTGAAGACCAGCTAGTTAGTGTTGGCTGAAACTAGTAGAGTTTGTGTACAGGAGAAAAGTGTCTGCGGGTCCAAGCAGGTTACACTCTTTAGACAGGAATAAGACCATTTCGTTCCTGATGTCGCGCTAGTTCTGAATACTGATATTCAGCTGTCCTAAGTTCCGACCGTAGTTCACTTGTTGATCAAGTCAGCTTTCGCGGTGGGTTCACGAGGCTTGCTGCTGGGCTAACCTCGGGTGATTCCTTTGGTTACGCGCTGGCGACCTCTGTTCTCGACTCTTAGAACAAAAGAAAGTCCTGGCACTCGGACACACTTGCCATTACATGGTTGTCTGAGCTGAGTCGAGAATGTCCAGGAGGCACTCTGAGGGGCTCTGTGCTGCCTGTTTCACCTGGAGGAACTACGGTCGTTCATTGGTTGAAAGTTTCATGGGCCTTCGAGACCCACGTGGGGTTAACCTGCCCTACCAGTTCCTGATTGGCAGATGATGAGTAACAATGCACTCTGACCTTAGAGTTGTAAACAACCTGGGATAAGACTTTCCTTTGGAATCTCAGACTGTAAGGTGCCAGAGATAACCATTTATTAGGGTGGCTGATGTCTCTCAGCTTTGGGAGTTGTTCCTTATCAGGACACTCTATCACCTAGAAAAACACCTTAATTATGAACCAAATGGAATGGCCTCTCTGTATTCAGTACCACTGAGATGAAGCAGAGAGGGACTGGCAAGGGAGCAGCAAACTTAATTCCTGTACTTTAACAAGCCTTGCCGCTACAATACTATATACTGTACAGTATTAATATATACAAGTATTTTTAATAAATAAATGTATGTACTGTATATGATACAATAAATCTTGAATTTATTGTTTTTATGTTTGTTTGATTTGGAGAAATACCAAACGACACCTGAAGAGAAAGATAGATATTTTACTAATAGTAAATAGTAAAACTGTAGAAAGCATAACATCAAATAATGGACAAAGCTTTTTTAGTTCTTAGGTTATCAAAAGAAATGGGAAGTAAAAAAAACATATGGAATAGAAATAGAAAACAGCATTTACACAGACCAGAGTACACAAAGTATGTAATTAAACAAGTTGTGAGAAAGAAGTTAGAAGAAGACAATACTACTATACTATATATTCTGTGTACAGTATATATATATATCATTGTATATGTTTCTATTTAAATGTATACAGTATATGGCACTATACTTGTGTACATGTGAAATAGAACTGTTAATCATATAAAAGCTGTGAGTCACACTCTTTCAGAATGAAGTTAAACAACACTCTGTGAGTCATAGTGTGACGGAATCAAAAGTTTACTTTTTGGTATGAAGCCTGAATATATCACCAAACCATAGTTTTCAGAGTAATAATAAGATGTTATAGAAAAAGCTTCCTCAGACATTGGGGCTCAGTCTTGTCATTGCCATTCGCAGGAGACTCACTCAGAGCTGTGACCCCTCACAGATGACTGTACAGCAAAATTTAAACATGGTGATCTTAACCACACATGTTTGTAGTTATGTGATATATTTGCTTAGTGTCTTGTATTGTACAGTTTTTATAACGTCTTATCTCTCTCCTTTTCAACTGTCTTTGACATAAATACAGCCATCTTTGTTTAAACTTAAATATTCCAATTGAAATTTGAAAGAATTGCCAGCTAATAAGGTGTTATGTAGGCATTAACCATGGTATTTAAAAAATGAAATTATATGAAAAATCCCTTTTCAATGGCAAATGAAATATACTGTTTCTCTCTATTTATGCGTATATATTTTAAAAATAAAATACTATATATGGAGCTCTGGTTCTCTCCCACAGTCGAAAAGCATACTGGTAGGTTTATTGGTTTCTGGGAAAATTGGCTCTGGTGTGCGTCTGTTTTTGTGTTTGTGTGTGCCATGTGATGGACAGACATTCCTTCCACTACGTATCTTGCCTTGCGCCCATTTCTTGCCAGGAAAAAACTCTGTCTCTCCCCATGACCCTGTAGTGGACAAAGCTGTTAGAAAATGGATGGATAGAAAATATATGGATCTTGGATAGCGCTGTAATTTTGTGGCATAATTTTCCTGAAAACTTATGATACTCTCAAGATAATTTGATTGATGCAATGAGAAATGATCTCATTTGCAAGAATGCTGTATGGGCGCAGGTCATGATATGCTTTAAAATGTTGAATGTCAAACCTAACCAAAAGAAGAACAAATGCCCATCTTTTCAAAAGAACAGCAAAAGTGCCATTGATATGTTGGTTATATCATTAATGGGAGACACTTCTCCAAGACTGACACATCACTATCGAATTGAATGGTTTGGCAGGAGTGTCTAGCTGATATGAAACCACAGTTGTAACGATTAATGGCAACCTGACTGCATGTCACTACATTGATATAGTTCCAGAATGTCATTTGCTGCTCTGTCTGTCTGCATCCTCAACCTGTGGACTTTGTGCAATGTAACAGCATTACAGCAAGACAACCAGGCCACCATGCTGGTTGTGTAAAACATGTTTCTTGAGAGAGGAGAATGTAACAGCCTTGACACAGATTAACTACTTCCCAGATTTTAGTTGTATTGAACATTACTGGGGTGTTGTGTTACATCCAAGGCTCAAAGGCTAGTGAACACCTACAAACTTGTCCAGAGTCTGTGACACAGATTCTCTATGACAGCATCTGCACCATGGAGAAAAGCATGTATCTCAGTTTACAGCTTGTAATGTTTTCAACTGTGAACACATTATTCAATTACCATGTGACTTTTACCATAAATCGCTTTATCAACTCCTGAAGACAAATTTTAATCAGAATAATTAATTTGCTTCTGTCATTTGTGCTCAATAAAGTGGTAGAGTGACTACTACAAATTAATTTTCTGATAATAACTTTGTGAATATACTATACTTTATGTGCATGTGATGCATTACTGTGTGAATAGGCAAAAGAATTATCATGCAAAACGTTCCTGGTGAAGAAATGAAACAGAAAAGCTAAACAAAAACCTTAATTTTGACAGACATTTGTGTGGCAAGGTAGTATCAGGAGGGGCCTGAAGTTCAACTCAGGCCTCAAGAGACTAGAAATGTCTTCTAGAGTCAAGCCTGGTTATTTGCTCTCCAGGAAGCTCCATATGAGAAATGACTTGATGGAATCTGCTTCAATATTCCAAATGGTTCACATTTTCAATACAGTGTGTATTTGCCCAGCTCAGTAAAAGGAGGGAAATTAACCAGAAAAAGAGACAATTTTCAAGGCTAGAGCAGTCAGCAGAGAACTTGTTATTCTTATCCTGCTTCTTCTATGCATTTAAAGTCTGACTTGGTATTGCCTTTTCACAGGTATCTCTAATTTTAATCTCAATATACCAAAAGGGACAAGATGTTTGAACATACAGTAACAAGCTGTATGGTGTAACATAATCAAAGGACTTGACCAGGCTAATTCATGGACCAAATAATAACAAATGATAATATTACCCTCATCATACAAATGGGTGAAAATGCAATGATTATTTGAGGTAAAAAGATATTCTATGTGTATCAAAATACTCAAAGTGTGTCAACATCCAACTGTTTTGGCCAAAGCATTCACTAAAGTGAAGCAGAAGGGTGGGAAGGTAGATTGTAATGTACTTCTTAGAGGATGATGAATAGGTCAAGGTTGTTGCAACAAGTCTGAAGAACAACCACACAATTGCTTACATTAAGGGAGATACTCAAATTACTCCACATGCTACTTTGAAAGGGGTGGGCTGTGTGATATGTGCTGGTGGAGCTGGATTAAAACAATTTGTACAGGCAGCATCTCTTTTTGTCCAACTTCAGACAACCAGGCAGATTATACAGTACTTCATGGCCAAAACATTCTCTTCCGGAATCTGGAAGATTTTTATTTGTTACTCTGAGATTAATCAGAATTCCCCCCACACAATGATGAGATGTTCTGAGATGTCTGAACAGCTTAATTACTCATAATATTCTTGTTCACCTTGACAACTGTTTCACATATCTGACTTTCAAAAAAGGAGATTTTCAAACCCTCTCATTGTTTTGATTATGGCATGCACCTTTGCAAAATCATTTGCACATAGAAATAAAAGCTAACTCAAAATTGAATCTTCATTTCTGTGTCCTAGTCTTTTCATGCTTACAGATAATATTGATAACATAACTGACAGTAAGATGTTTCCTCATCCTTTTGTTTGCTGTAATTGTGGTTGTTTCTTTTCAAACCTTTACCAGCTGCTCCACACCTTCAGATACACTCTGGGGGTTTGATTTCCATGGCTACTCAGCCTCTTGAAACCATGTCCAATTTCTTTCATATATAATAACATCCAGGAGCATTTGAGACTGATTTTTCAAGGTTAGCAAAAGGAATGAGTAAATAAATTCTAATAGAAGTTAGAAAAGAGTATAAGTATAAATGTGCCCTTGTGTCACATTGAATTGTTATGCATTTTATATATGATCCTGCATTTCCTAGCTCCAAAGTGTATTCCTTTCTTCTCATTTAAACAAATTATTGCCATGAAGCTTTACAATTTCCTTTATATTTACTTTTTCCCATTAATACTTAGCACAGATAAGAATACTTTTGAAGTGTTAAGGATCCATAACAGATACATACAGTACTTACAGTATAGCATTATTACAGCACTACAGCACTATCACCATTGTTGTGTTGTTTCACCATTGTCCGTTTGTTGTTAGTGTTGTCCATCTTAATTAAGTTTTGGAGTGTGTGGATGTGTACATGGAGATGAGTACCTATCAGTGTATACTGATTAACAGTTACTACAAGAAGTTTCTTAATTATTTTCATGCAGCCATTATGGTTTATGACTAAAGCTATGTAGCTATGAAATCAGCCTAAGGAGGATTTGAAAACGTAACAAAGAGATATGGAATCAAGATTTTCATGAATCCCCTTGTTCCAATGGAAACATACATTGGTCATCTTGTTAAAATGGTGGTCCAGGATGAATAAAACAGTCATACAGTAGATTGGTTGGGATTGGAGTCTACTTTGATTGGAAAAAGACTGCAGTTGTATCAACTTTTGTTGTCTCAACAAGGACAATTGTTGAAAATTCTGTCAAACATTTTTTCATTTCCCCAGCATGAGCTGCTAGTGAGAGAACGTGCCACACACAGTCAAGACAGGGGTTTATGTCTGTGAGGTTTTGTTTGCTTTCAGTGGAACAAGTAATATACATATATAATTATCTCCATCCCTCTCCACTTTGCACTTCCTGAGTGGCCTCTCTGCCTCTCCCTCCTCCTCCACTTTTCCAGCTTTTGTTCTCTTGTGCTATTTAATCTTTGCCATCTACCCTGTCTTTGTCACACCTGAAGAAGGCTCCATGGCCGAAGTGTTGTGTTTCCTTTTTTTTCTTTTCAGCATGGAATAAACCCATTACCTGTTCCTTTACATTTAGAATTCTGCTCTTAACTGGCCATCCTACATTAATCTTGTTTTATTTTCGTCTAATTTGGAAAGAAAGTACAATAGATTCCAATTGTTGGCCATTAACTGGAGAAAGACAGAAATGTAAGTGTTGTTTCTTTGACTTCTATGCTGGCAGTTAAGACAGTTTGTTCTTAATGCAGTTGTAGTCTGGGAGAGCTAAGTTTTTTTTAAAGAATGCCCCTATAGAACTTCCTCTTTTCCAGCTGCACACATGTACACTTGAAAATTGTTCAGTCAAGGAAACTGTTGATTTTTGGGTCAGTGGATAGTTTTCAATTTCATTCTGTGGAGAAAGATGTTGTCAAGCTCTGTATAGAGAGTCATGAGACTCTCCCACCAATGTGTGGAATCATCCCACTGGAAGCTGTTTGTATAATCCACTGCTGAAAGGAGGAGTTGGGCAATATATAGTAGAGGGAAGAATTCTGTTTGGCAGTCATCATTAAACCAATGGTAAATGACCCTTTTTTCTGAGAAATGTTGTTCCATTGTTTCATGTTCTACCCCAGATTTCACTGTTTGGGTTTATCAGATTTTGTTTTGCAAACCTTGGAATATGGGATACAGTATTCTGAAACATGTTTACATTAAGTACTAGAAAGGGAAAAAATAAGATGCTGGATAGGCAAAATAAGCTTCAATTAAGGGTATGAAGATTGAGGTGACAACTATTGCTTTGATAGGGGATATACCTATTGCGTTTAGTGTGTCCAGACTGAAGCTGAACTTTGTCTATTACAAACTCACTCATCAGTCTGTGGTGGTTTAGGTATTAAGGAAATTGGTACTGTAGGGGAAGGAGAGCTGATGTTACCACAGTAGAGAGATTGGAGTTTTATATTTTATTTTTTTATTAATTTCTCTAATTTATCATGTGGCTCATGTCTGTTGTATGTTACAGTAGCTGTATTATGTATTGGGGTAGGGACATGTAGGGGATTAATACTGTTAATATTTTTCTTTTTGGGAAAAAGTTGTGTGAAATGTGTGTGTGGGGAGTAGCTGTATTGGATTGGAGTAAGAGTAATAGGAGGGGAGTGCTGATGAGCTCATTGTTCTATGTGGTGTAAGAGGACCCGGGGAAGGGTCATCTATAACCGGTATTTCCGGAACGAAACACTGAAAATACTAGATATGGACCTTAGCAAAATGGCGGCCAAAAAGAATCAGCTGACCGGTAAATGGAAAGGGTCTACCCTGAGAAACAATGAGACACAGCTGAGCCGCATCAGGAACCGAAATATAAGTGCCCTGGAGGCAGTGAACAGGGCGGAAGCCGATAAGGTGAATGCGGTTTGGAGGAAAAGAGCGGAAAGAGGTGCATGTTAAAGATCGGGCTAAAGAATAACGGACTACTGAAAGGAGAAAAGGTTTATGGTTTTTGGATTTGGTTTGCCTCCCGTTGCACTTTGATAGCTTCTTGTTGTCCTTTTAATGCCTGGAATTGGGCGAGGGTGGCCTGGGACAACTGCTGTATTAATTGTTCCATAGTTTTTCTTAGACATGTTTTTTAAACATGTTTTGTCTTGACACTGAAAGTGAACTGGATTTGTTTGCCAGGCCCAGAAAATACAGGTTCACCTGAAAGCTTTTAAGTTATCAAGCAATTTTTGGCAATAACCCTTATATTTGCTATTTATTATACTAGATAGCTCCTTTTTGTGAAACTATTGTTTCTAAAAGGAACTGGAGTTTACCATTAGCTGGTATTATAGAGGAGCAAAAATTAGTACGCGCAGAATTGCACAGACTAGGGGTTACCATGGCGATACGAGCAGTCCGGTTTCACAATTGGAGATACCAGATGAACAAGCCTACGAGGTCTCAGATGTTTGACCTGGTACATCTGGCAAAGAAATGGCTCCAGCCAGAAGAATTAAACCCAGGACAGGTGGTAGAAAGGGTGGTGTTGGATCACTTTGTGAGGAGTCTGCCTGTTCACCTGAAAAGGAAAGTAAGTGAAGGGGATCCCCAGACAACATTTATTTGGGTTGGCCATTAATCCTGCTGCTCGCAACGCTCCAGTCACTGCTTCCAGGTATTGTAGATGTTGTTCCCAGGTCGTGCTGTGGATTACGACGTCATCCAAGTAGACGGCTGCAAAATCCCGATACGGTCTCAGAATTCGGTCCATCAATCTTTGAAATGTTGCGGGAGCGCCATGCAAACCGAAGGGTAGGACCCTATACTGATATAGTCCCTCAGGTGTGGCAAAAGCGGTTTTGGCTTTATCTTCCTCGGCCAGGGAGACCTGGCTCCGGCACAGAAACAGGAACTACAAGAATTCCTAACCCAAAACAAAGATGTTTTTTCCCGGACACCTGGTCAAACCCACCTTATACAACATAAGATTGTCACGGAATCAGGGAAAAAGGTAAGGCTACCCCCGTATTGAAGATTGGGCTAAAGAACGGACTACTGAAAGGAGAAAAAGTTTATGGTTTTTGGATTACAGACACTGGATAAGGATACATCGCGGATTGGCTTTATTACGGATTTTTGGAACTCGGATCGGATCAGGATTAAGGGAACGGATTACGGACTGTATTTGGAAGACACTACTGTCTTGTGTGAGTTCTACTTTTATTTACATAAATTTTCCCCCGGAGACACCACAGTGGTTATTGAATTTCAAGGAAATAAAGGTAGTTACTAAAATCTAAAAATCATTCCTGTCTACGAAATGAACTTTCAGCTGAAATGTAAGGCATAAAAATAAAAATGAATTATATCTTATTAATTAGCAATACAATTTAACTCTCTGCATTGATACCATTTCAGGAAGGAAAACGTGATCAATAAATCTTTCAAGAGAAGAGCTACAGTACATAGAGCATCTAAAGAAATGTTGGCATAAAATATTTTATATTTAAATTTCATCAAAGTTTTATTATTATTTTAATAATATTACACAATATTGAATCAAGCATGAATGCTGGGAGATTTTTAATAAAACCTGGTATCATCTTATTCAGAATACTATGAAAAAGAAAAAATAAATTGAATCTTAGCATTCTGCATTGGCAAGGATTTTAGTGCTCAGTGTGGCACGGGTATGCACCCCCCCTGGGTTTCTGCTGGGACCACCTTGATTCCTAGAGACCTGAAAGGTTAACCTGTGGAGATGAAATGTTTTCGATCAATGCAGAGTGTACTGCTGAACAAGCCGTGAAGCTGTGAACTGAATAGAAAGAGACAGATAGGTGGCAAGTGGAGCAGAAGAAGAAGAAAAACAACAATTAGAATGGTGAGTGTCTGTTTGAATTGATCCATACCCCTGTTACGGTTCTTGTTGAAGAATGTTTGATGATCCAATGCTGGCTGGCTTTACAAGGTAAATAAATTCCACTGGGCATCTACAGCAATCAAAACTCTTCAAACATAAGGCTTGAAATAACACAGTCCTGAGATGCACACTTTTTATCATCTATGTTTGAAACCAGTGTGCATAAAGTTAAAAACAAAATCTATACTTAAAATATTTCTATACTTATAAATCTATATCTAAAATATTTAAAGGACAATTGTTGCATCTTGTGTATATCTGTGTGTCATAAACATTTGGTGTGTAAGTGCCTGTTTGGTCCCATACATTAAATTGTTCTTAGTAGATTAAGAACTATGTGACCTCATTAACTTCTAACTGCAAAGTGGGGGTTTTGTTATTTGACATTAATAAATTCATTAATAAACATAATTGTTTGGAAACATATAATTTCAGGAATGTGAATGACAACATTTAACTATTACATACAGTAACTACTTATTTTAAATATACTGTAAGCCCCCTCATTTAGCAATATTGTGCTTGAAGCCTAGAACAGATTATTCCAAGTGTTTGCAAATGAAAGACTAGAATGTTGTGGGGAAATCTATTTAATAAATTGATTAAGAAACAATATAAAGAGAATGAAAGAACATATTAAAGTTATTAAAATGTTTCCAGTCAAATAAACATGGTATAATGAACTTTTTTATAAGCATGGATGAATAATGATATTAGAAGTGCTGAGAGAGATCGAAAAGAATATTGAAATGGAGGCTAAGATAAATAAACATTTTTTGAGTATTTCAGGTTCAACATAGCAGTAAAGGGTGATGTAAAATGCCCCCCAAAAATGGATAACTTTTTGACAATGAAAGGGAAATTGCTGATTTATTAAATTAATATTTCGCTTATGTGGTCACAAAGGAAGAAACAACTACAATCCATATCAAACCATATTAGCAAATAAGAAAGAAGTCTTAAAGGAACTAGAAGCAATTAAATTAAACAAATCTCCAAGACTTTATGGTATTCTATGAATTGTACTTGCATGAGGTGTTATTCATAGCACATCCATAACATATTCATTAACAAACATTTTAGACTTCTTAAGACTGGAGTAATACCCATTGACAGCTGATATAGCACCCATCTTAAGAAGGGTGACAAAACCAAAGCAAGTAATTGCAAATGTATACTGTAAGCCTAATTGCTGTTAAGATAAGGTTATGGAAATTATAATTTGGAGGATCATCCTTATGAAGATTATAGAGGATACTTAGCATGGATTCAGAAAAGGTAGGTTTTGTCTAATTAATTAGAGCTCTTTGTATAACTTACAATAGTAAAGGGTACAATGTGAGTATAACGTATGCTATATTAACAGTAGGTTTTAAGAAAGAAATTCTTAGATGTCCTCATAAAAGATTAGTTTCTAGTCAGCTACAGAGACAATACTAAATAGGAGGACTAACAAACACTGTAGAAGGCATAAAACAGTTTAAACAAAATGTAAAAGAAGGCTATAGGCTTAGATGACCTTATTAAAAAATTAATAAAAACAAACCATCAAAATTAGATGCCCTATGTAAAAAAACCCGATTAAAGATTTACTTTAAGAAGTAAGGTTTGCCCTTCATACAATATGATGATGATAACCTTTCTGGCAAACATTGAGGTAGTGTGAAAAGGTTACAGCCACTTACCACCTGAAGTGAACTAAAACATAGAGTATTTTCAAATTTAACAAATATAATACATGCTAATACCTGTCGCTGTATGCCAGCTGCCTCTTCTCTTTAATAGTCTTTGCCTTTTCCCACTAAACTCTTTTGTAAATGACATTTGGTGGCAGTCTAAGTAGATATTTTAGCTGGTCTTCTAACATTATGATGAGGTGAACCATTGGAACCTTTGAAACAGACAAAACTTCAGCAATGGATTTACCAAAATTCGAGTAAGAACACTTCAGATTAAGTTTAATCTCTTTTTTTTTTTAGATTTAAGAATGCAATATTTTCTCAAAGGAATGGATATATGAGGCCTATTTCACAGACAGAAACAGAAGAAATAAAAATCTTTTGGATGAATCCCATCACAGTAATAATAATAATAAAAAACTTTATTTTATATAGCGCCTTTAAAGGTGGCTTTTCAAAGCGCTTTACAGGATGACAATAACAATAAATAAGAAGACTACAACAATAAATAAGAAGAATACACAAGATAAGACACAATTACAATTACAACAATAGAACAATTACAATAGAGGAGACCGTCGAAGGTGGTACTAAGAAGAGCAGAGGGGTGAAGAATGGAACCAGTTAAGTAAAGGCTTTTCTGAAGAAGAAGGTTTTGAGTCTGGGTTTGAAGGAATTTAGAGAAGGTGACTCTCTGATATCCTTGGGCAAAGAGTTCCAGAGCTTGGGGGCATAGCAGGAGAAGGCCCTGTCGCCCATACAATGTAGACAGGCTTGGGGGACAGTAAGGAGGGCAGAATTTGAAGAGCGGAGGTTGCGAGTTGGGGAGTAGGGCGATAAAAGTTCAGACAGGTATTGAGGTGCCAAGCCATGTAAAGCCTTATAGGCGAGCATGAGGATTTCAAAGTCTACGCAGAATTTGACCGGAAGCCAGTGCAAGGACTCCAGGATAGGAGTAATGTGAACACTTGCACTAGACCTGGTCAGGATTCTGGCTGCTGAATTTTGGACATACTGCAGTTTGTTCAGAGTAGATTTAGATACCCCAGCGAGTAGGGTATTGCAGTAGTCAATTCGAGAGAATACAAATATGTTGATCAGCATTTCAGCCACAGTTAATGATAGGGCGTAGTCTTGCGATATTTCTAAGGTGAAAAAAAGATGTTTTGACATTATGCTGTACATGTGGGTCGAATGTTAAGCCAGAATCAAAAATAACCCCAAGGTTTTTCAATTTTGATTGAAGCTCAAGTACAGAGACATCTACAGATAGGGTTACAGGACTGGCTTTACGAAGTTGATGGGGGGGTACCAATAAGCATGACTTCAGTCTTGTCACAGTTAAGATGAAGGAAGTTTTGAGTCATCCAAATTTTTATGTCAGAGATGCAATTAGATAGAATAGAGACAGCCACATCAGTGTCAGGTTTGGTATGGATGTATATTTGAGTATTGTCAGCGTTAAAATGAAAGCTGAGGCCATGTGATCTTAAAAGCTGACCAAGTGGGAACATGTAAATGCTGAAGAGCAAGGGGCCCAGTATTGAGCCCTGGGGGACACCAGACTTGACAAGACCAATTTCAGACCTGTACCCATTGAGAGAGACAAAGTGACAGCGATCAGTGAGGTAAGATTTAAATCATTTGAGGGCAGTGTCAGAGACTCCAAACACAGTCTCGAGACGAGAAAGTAAGATGTTATGGTCAACAGTGTCAAAGGCAGCACTGAGATCAAGAAGGATGAGTATGGAAAGAGAACCAGAATCAGAAGCTATTAGGAGATCGTTGGTGACTTTGACCAGGGCGGTTTCTGTGCTGTGAAGTTGACAGAAGCCAGATTGGAGGGGTTCGAAAAGGTTGTTTGCCATGAGGTGGTTATGTAACTAGATTGTGACAGCACGTTCTAGAATTTTAGAGAGAAAGGGTAAGTTGGAGATGGGCGAAAGTTGTTAAGATTGTCAAGATTGTGCTTCTTTGGCACAAGGGTAATAGCAGCAGTTTTGAGGACCATTGGTACAATGCCGGTGCTCAAGGATTCATGTATAATATTGAGGACAATGGGACAGAGAGAAGAGAAACAGGACTGGAATAAAGTGGTGGGAATGGGATCTAAAATAGATGTGGTGGGTTTCATGCGCGTAGCTAGTTTGTTTAGGGACGCTGAGTCAAGAAGAGAGAAGCTGGAGAGATGGGAACCAGAGAAGTTGGATGAGGAGGGAGGAGGTATGGAAATTATATCCGTAGTGGAGAGAATGTGATGCCGGACGTTGTCAATCTTAGAACTAAAGAAATCTAAGAATGTGTTGCAAAGTTGTGATAAGGCAGGTAATGTGGTAGGGCAGTTTGGCTTGAGCAGTCTGTTGATGGTGGAGAAAAGATGTCTGGGGTTGTTTTGGTGATTTTCAATGATTTGAGAGAAGTAGGTTTACATGCAATATACAGTAGACACCCTGCTTTACTCACAATATTCGGGAGAATGCAATGGGGTGTGCACAATTCATGCGCATAGCTGTTACTAAATGTTAACACCCAGATCTAGCTAACCAAAAAATCATGTCTAAATCCAATTTCTCTTCTCTAACAAATGCAAAGTATGCATAGCATCAGCTGACAGATCATGCCGTCAATTATACAGTAGGTTCACAAAACCTCTGCAGTTAAGGATGTATTAGAAAAGAAACATGAAAAAAAACAAAGAAATAAGACAAAGTCCATGAAACTATTGTATGTGAAGGAGACATACTGTAACTAAAGGAAACGACTTTATACAACTTTATTACAACAGCACAGACGTATCAATGAAACTGAAGGAACAGACTAAAGCATGTGGTTCAACAACAAAATAAGAGAAGTTATAGAAAGATCAAAGAACGAAGAGGGCACATTATGACACAGAATTGTTAGAGATCTGATTGGAAGACACTGCCCTCAATCCTTATCAGTCAAAAGCAAAAATGACAACATCATAAGCAGTGAAGAATCCAAATTAGAAAGATGGGAGGAACATTTTCAAAGACCTTTATCAGGCCACATGCAAACCACCAATAAATGAATAACTGGAAATACATGCTGGTATTTTAATGTCCATACAGGGCCTTAACCCGAGGAAACAAACTGCATAGGCAAAGAACATGCAGCGAATTTGTCAATGCACACATGAAACTCTGGAATGGCTACTGAACCTATGCAACATTACATAAGACAGTGTTAATAAGGAACAGTAAAACAGGGTAAGGAATGGGTACAAAATGAAAGGAAGGCCAAAAAAATTGGCCAACTACCTAATCATCCATTGAGTAGTATCTTTGTACTGGAAAGCACATTGGAGTTCTGGAAAGCACATTCCAAGTCCCCATTACTTTTACTTTATAGACTTTGAAAAAGCCTTTGATATCCAGGATAGAGACAGTCTACATAAAATGATGTTCAGCTTTGGTACTCCAAACAAAGTGTGAAGAAATTGAGTGTTGTGTCATAGTTGATTGAAACATTTTATAACAGCTTTGTTCAATGTCTTCATGGAAGTTAAATAAGACTATGTATTATAATTATTCTAATTTGGGTTAGGTATGGATTGGATAATAAGAAAGACCATAACATAAACTCTGTGTGACATAAAATGGGTCCCTCCTGCTGATCAACCATGTAAAATTTACCTTTGCCATTTTGGTTCAATAAAATCTAAATAAGGCAGTTATTTTTTTAGATGATAATTTTGTGAATGAGCTGAAGTTAATTGCGATTTGTCCCATTTATTGTCATTATTTATTTATTTATTATTTTTTTATTTATGGAGTAATATTGAATTATCTTGGTGTATATAAAATATTAATTTAATTAATTAAAATAATTTTAATTAATTAAAAAACATTGTGATTGGGGGGGGGGGATATTTGAAAAAGCACCTCACCAACAACATTAACTCCTTCCATCTTAATACAAAGTATATCTGAGATAGTTTCTACAGTAGTCTCCAGAGGTTTGGTTTGGTTTCTGTGTAACAGCCACATCTGAAGAGATCTAACAAGATCTAGGAACCATAGACTGTTTCCCTTGCAGTGTGGCATATGGAAAGGTACTGCAGCTCTTTCTCCTCCATGCTGCCCCTATTGCATCAAAATGACTGCCTTCTGGCTCTCTGCAGATAGGAACTGATGAATACAGAAGAGTCGGTTGCTCCAAGAGAGCACTGATAACAAATGGTTGCTTTCAGGCATATCTTAAAGTAATACAAAATATTTTCCAGGGTCTGAGAGAAATGTGCAGCTGTGACTTCATGGCAAAGATATTCAAAGGATGTGTGCGGATCATTGTACAACTTGAGCCTTTGTGTGGAGTTTAGCGATGCAGTGCATTAATCAATACACTTTTCTTTACCTGCATTAAAGGATCAAGGGAAAGTTCAGAACTGTCAGTTTAAATGGAATGGAGACACCAGATGAACTTAACATTTGCATTCAAGTACATGTTTTCTTTGCAATATGATAATTTCTATTAAACAATCCAAAATAAAATATTTATTTGTCATTTTTTTTTATTACTAGAGAGGAACTCTGCTACTGCCGTGCCTGTGGCAACCTATTCTTATCCAGATGATTTGTGCTACAATTGTAATTCAAACACATTTTTACTATGCAGTTAAAAAAAATAAATAAAACATTTATTTGATCTTTGTTTTTGTTTTTTGACCAAATTAAAGGTGTTCTGGTATAATCCCAAAGATGGTAATTTCTCATTGTTGTCAAATGAGCACATTCACAGAGCGTCTAGACTTGTACAGTAGTTCTTTCCACTGTGGAACTGTTGAGACATAAGAACAGGAAGTGATTTTAGAAATACAGGTTCTTCAACTGTCAGCTAGTAGTGTAGTGAAATACATACTGAACATCAAAAGAAACGAATCAATTATTATTGAAACAAAACATACTCAAGGAAAATCACATTTTTGTAGCTGCTGCTGCTGCAAAAAAAATTGAACAGGCACATTTTATTGAACAGATACAACGTAGGTAAATTCATTATGCTGATTAACAGTTGTAAGCAACAAGGCTGGTAGGAGTCTACGACCAGTGGAATTGCAGGCAATTCTAGCATGCACACATACTGTATGATATATGCTTTACAGGTTGCAATTGCTGTCTTATGAATTATATCACATTCCTTCTTGTAAAGAATGGACAAGAATATACTGTACTTGTTCACAGGTCTCTGAGCCCTAAATGCCACAACTCATCCTAGCTTCATCCACGCTGTAACATTTCCTTTCTTATAATAAAAATAATAATTCCTTACATTTATATACATGTAGCGCTTTTCTGGACACACCACTCAAAGAGTAATAACAGGTTATGGGGACTCCCCTCCTCCACAACCAATGTGTAGCATCCACCTTATCTAGCCACTGCTAAGATGAGCAGCATGAGGACACGGATTTCCCTGCAGGAATGTTGTCATATCAGGCAATGCACACACAATGGGCAGTAGGTGACCACGCACTGAAGTTGCCATCAATCATTAAGTAGAGCTCTGTACTGTAGCAACTGAATACTCCTTCCTACACTTGAACCCCTTAATTTATTTCAAATTGCTAAACAGTCTCTTGAGATGCTTCTTCAATATATCAATGGCACAAAGGAATTGGTCTCTTCAGTATATTGGATCATTTACATATTTTTTCCTTTATTTTCACCAGGCTTGACATTCAACAGGTTGAATTGCCTCATCACCTGCGCACAATTTACTAATAATGCGATTTAGGGCTTAAGCAAGAATCAAAATGACAAAATTAAAATGACTATTATATTAATATGCAAAAACATTTAATAAGCATGCATAAATTAAGGAAATTGTCTAGAATACACCTCCCTGTCAACTGGGTAAAGAGGATTTTGCTCTGCTGCTGACAAGTCCACTTGATGTGCTGTTTACACCACGTCATTCTATCATTCTATTGTGAAGGTGATCGTGGTTGAGCATTGGTCCCCTGTGTGATTTTGCAGGACGCACACGAATAATATTTCTTCTCCTTCTGAGGAATTGAACTGCTGATGGAAGTTTGTTAAGTTACTGATGCAGTGGAGCCGGCAATGAGATCATGAAAATGAAGCCAGACGATGTGTCATTCTTGGTGAGGTGTCATAGCTCATCGTCTATCAGATCATTTTCTATTATTGATGGGCTGTGAATAACTGTTTTGTCTTGCCAGGTTAGTTATTGCTGTGAGCAATACACCCCAAACAGTGAGTGACAGTGCATTGACTTAACTTGAACTCTGTCAGTAATAGGAGGATTTAGCGACTTTTAGTGAATGTATCACTGTAAGTGGTGAACGTCCATCTAATCAAAAGAATTCCAAATTAATTTAACAGCAAAGTATTTTATTTGACTGAGAAGTCACTGCCTCATTGATTTTTAGAACTTCAACCTTTTTAATAAATATTCCAAAAAGATATCTTGAATTACAAGTATTTCCAAAAATCAAAATACATAAATACCTAGAGTTTTTTTGTGATGCTCAATATACAGTACTGTACAATATATTATATAATGTATGACAGTACGTGGATGTGCTAAGAAATAATCAGTTGAGGTTTTAGATTTTCTTATGAAACATTGTCTTTTGAAAAATATGTATTTTCTTTAAAAAATTAAACAAAGTAAATAAAAAAACAGTTTTGCAATACAAGGAGGCAAATGTTTTTGTCATACAAGCTAATTTTACATTTTGGAATTAAAAGTTTGTGGTATTTAAATACACAGGTTTTGTATACTCATAGTAGGGTCTGTCATTCATTGATAAAGATATACATGTATTCCTTACGGAATAAAAAAAATAATTCAATGTGTATTGTACTGTACATATACTACAGAACAGTTTTCTAAACAGCACATAAACAGAATCACTACTGTAAAAGGTAAATTCAAGTAAGCAGAAATCAAGCTTCATTGTTATCTATTCTTACTTTCATTCCCTTTCTGAAGTCATCTGTGAGTTCATCTGAGAATTTCATTGTCACTGCTAATTTCACACAAAGACTTTGTAATCAAGGAAACTCATTATGTCTTGAAACATTGTTTTTTGTCTGACCATTTGCAATACTTGTCAAAATTAGGCCAAGACAAGTACGGAATGTATAAATTCATGTTTCAGCAAGTGATAAAACCAACATCAGGTATATATGAACACAGCGGTATACAATATGTATATTTCTTGTTTATTATTGAAGAAAATGATCAATTTCAACTAGATTCATTCTATACCATTCTTTGGTCTATATTCTATATAATGGACAATTAATGTACAATTTAGCAGAAGAAATGAAACGTTAATATCACTGAATAGAAAACTTTAAACTACCAATAATTGGGGATGAAAAGTATAGGTGAGCATCACATGCATATGGCATTAGTTAGAGAGAAATACATCTTTTAAAAACACAAGCATTTCACATATTTTGGATATACAGTATCTGTAGCCCTGATTTCTTCATGATACCTGGTTCTAAACCAGGAAACAGATGTTGCCTGTATATAAGAGCTGGAGTTGTATTGTAAGTCTGAACACTCATTGGCTGTTGCTGGAAGAAGGAATGTAGTATAAGGAATACGGTATTATTGTGAATATACACTGTCCTCAGTTACAAGTTCTAACATATTTCTTTCTATTTCCAATGTTTCTCTTGTATGACAAAATATTTTGTCTGTAATTTGCTTAATTGAAAATGGCAATTGTCTCAAACATTTTAGCTTATGTACAGCACTGTACCTGTAGATATTACAATCTTTAAAGACGTAATGTGGATCTGATATTTTACATTTTGACTGTTGACATCTAAGTGCTTCTGATCATGAGGTCAGTATAAGTTTTACCCTTAAGGTCCTGTTCAGGCATTCTGTTAAAAAATAGCTATAATATCTATTTGTTTTTTTTAATTCATTCTGTGTCTTGAGTAGTGTGCTTCCTCAGTACTGTGTCAAATCCACTAAGACTGTTCTGTATTTATGAAGCCTTGCAACTGTAACAGCAAAAAAATAGATACATAAAAATATAAATAAAATAAATAAAAATAATACTCAATTTGTATTGTAAGAAAATGTGATGGGGAAACAAATTATCACATTGAATGCCTGATCAAAGGTGTTTGTACTCTTTTAAATATCTGTGTGGGATTATTCCCATTTGAGTTACATTAGATAACTGTGTTTAAGTACACAACTGTGTTTGTGTCATGTTGCATCAGTCATGTGTTTCTGGATGCAGTAAAGAGGTTATCACATTTAACATCTAGAACAAATTAAATCATTATTTTTTCCTGGGATCACATATCATAATTTAAGAAAATGAAATCAAAATTATTTTGTGGTGTTGTTGTGCTCAGCCAGATAAATCATATATGCTTTAAAACAATTCACAAGGCACTGGTCCCTCAGCAAAAGTCCTCAGAATTAACCACAAGGAAATTGTTGGAATTATCCAAGTTATTTATTGTATTTAACATCTAGAAAACTTATAAGGGTGCTTAATGCTTTGAGAAAAATATTGCCACAAAACTGAATGTTGTGTCTGAAACAATCCTGGAAAAGTAATCCCAGTTTTATTAAATTAATGAATAATAATAAGGTACAGTACCACACTTACAGTAACTGTATTACTGTATACTGTATACATGTTTCATCATGCTTTTTTCATACTGTATGTAACGTTCTAGCACCAGGTAGTGTGTATTTTTTGTTTTGCATAAAATAAACATGATGTCGCTAAAGTGCAAACTGTGAGACAATGTACATTCTGAATGAAATGTGATGGAAAATTTAACACTATAGAAGGCTCCAATAAGAAAGTAATTCTATAACAAAGACCTCCAGTGGAGCATGCCTGAGGCAATTGATTGTCTATCTGATTGACTTGCAGTAGCCTGTCTCCCCAGTAGGTGGCATCCTTACTCCAAGTAGCAAGGTGTTCCATTGGAAGCTGGAAGGTGTGTTGTCAATACTTGGTGCTTCATAAGAAAGAAGCCGGGAAGCACACAGTCCGGAGCTTGAGTCATCCCATGATGGCATGGTAGATGCCAGTGATGTTTACTCATTAAACAAAGTTTGATTATAAAACAATTTCAGCAGCTTAATCGAGCTTGGAGTGAATCCATTTCCTCAACTACAGCCTGTCAAAAGAATTACTGGTTGTATCTGAGTCATCCTTGGGGAATTCAGTTTCTCTTGAGGCTTTGTGTAGAGGCATGACCAGTATTGTTTTGTTTTCTTTTATTATCTGTATGCACAATGTACAGTAGGTACATTGAGGTCAGTTTTTGGGCATCACTACAGTATCGATCAAACTGAGTCTTATGCTTGTCATATACCAACAATTTAAAAACAATTTTTCTAACCCTTTTAGTAAAAATGAATTACCTTAATATGAAAACAATTATTATGTCTTATATAATCAAGTAGAATACATAATGAAAACATGTATATACTTTTAGATGCTGTATTATTTATTATTATTTTATGTGTCAAGAAAATGACAAACAACAAATTGCACATATAATATAATTCAATTGTGTATACAGTGTCTAATTTTTATTGTTTTATGCTCCCATTTAAATATTATTTAAAGGTTTAATTACAATTAAACAAATAAACAGATTCCATTTTGAAAGTGAATTGATTGGGGGGGATTCCCTTGCTTTGCAACTTAGTTTCTTAATATTTCACATTTACTGTAAGTATACTTAAAGAACTGCATTTATAAGATGATTGCTGCAGTACACTATATGATCAGGCATGTTTCTTCTTTACAGACATGCAGCATCTGTATATACAGTACAGTAGATTCTTTAAAAAATGTCAAATTGTTCTTGATCAGGAAAGCAATAACGATGAGGGCTTACACAAAGAGATTTACTCCAGAAAGAACCTATCAGCAGAAAAATGAAATTAATAAAAGTGCATGAATATAGCACCCTTTGTAGCTGGGCATGGGTAATATATTTTAGTGGCATAGAATAAGGGAAGGAGAAAATCTGTATCCATTCTTAAATGGTGTAATTCTTTAGGTACATTTCTGTGACTGACACTTCTTACTGGATATAATTTAATAAATAACAAAACATATGAACAGATTTCAAGAATATAACACTATATAACTATAAAAGAAAGAAAACCATGCATCTTGACCTAATAAAAGTAAGCATAAAACTCTATTAAATACTGTACAAGAAACATTGAAAAGAAGAGTCTGAAAAGTTTTGAAATGGCCCAAGGCACCTGCCATTATTAATAAATCTTTGCTCATATTAATAATGGTTTTGATCTCGCAAACATATAAATAACATGAAAAATGTGATAAAATAGAAAAATAAATTATATTTACTGATTTTAAGGGTCACCTTAAATCAGGGTCATGTACTGTATATTGAGCAAAAGACAATGTTTATTACAAGTTTTACTTGTAAGTTGTAAGTTTTACTTACAAACAGGTTCCTCTTTGTTAAGAATATGGACATTTATTGTTTAAATTACCATTCCAAATGTGTTAATTATTAGTATATACTGTATTTTTGTACTACTGTTTTCATAAATACACTTAAGAGTGTGTATAATTTATTAAGACAAAATGCTGCCAAATGGCAGATTAACTGAGAGAAAGCTTCTTTGAGCCTTCATTCTTCTTCCACTGGAAAGGACTAATGCAATGGTTGATAAAACAAACAAAAATGACTCTAAGTACAATATCAGATACGGAGTAATCCTACATCCCAATTCCCATAATCTCTCTAAATGCCAATTACTATTAAATAGAAAGTGGGAATTAATTTTTTTACAAAGCTGTTTTAGAGGTGGCAAATTAAAAGACAAATGTAATTAATAATTCCACTCAATAGCAACATCAGAAAAAAAACATCTACAATGTAATTTGGGGTTCACTTGTTGAAGGGTACTGCAATACATTTGCTGTACAAATCAGCTGAGAGACACTAAAATCAGATTCCTCAAAATAAAGTGCAACACAGAGGTTACGCTGTAGTTTTACTCTATGATAAAAAGAGCTTCTTTCACACATTATTTTTATGTAATTTGTCTCTGTTGGTACTTAGAAGTATCTGAAGCTTCCTGAATGATAGTGAAACGGAAAGTAATAGGTGTAATAAATGTGTCTCATAGTGTTTTCAATGCAATAGGTGATAAATACCCATAATTCTTTTCAACTTCTCTTGACACACACTATAAACTGGAAGGATATTCTTCTGTAGATAGACAAGTTAAGTTGAATTCATTAGTTGTCCATCATGGTCTAGGATAATTGTCTTTAATGAACCTAGAGGTGACTGATCAGACCAGTCCAGGATTAAAACATCTGTCATATTGAGAAGGTGTTGTTTCAGGGGATATCGATAGATACTTTATTGATCCTGTGAGGGAAATTGCAGTGCAACAGCAGCTTAACACACACAACACAGCCACAGTGTAACGAATTATATAATAATAGTACAATACATACAATACAATACAAGAGTTACTCACAGTCCGGACACACAAGAACAAACTAGAACAGAACAGTACACAGAAAATCATATCACACATATGAATATAAATATAGATGTAACTATAGATATAAATATAAATGTATTGCACAGGTCCCTGGCATATATTGCACAAAAGTGGTTGTAAACGGGAAAAAGAAAAAGAAGAAGAAAGAGAACATATGTAGCAGTCGATGTGTATATGCATTTACTCCAGAAACAGGTCACTGTCGATGTTCAGGTTGCATACACTACAAACAAGTCTAGGTGAGCAATCTTTGTTTAATGTTTCTGGCATCTCTGGGTTTCTCCCAGCACTTTTTCCTCTGTCTGGTTCTGTCATGGACCATAATTGCCCAGATGCTGATATCAATGTTATATTGCTTCATGTCTGCTTTTATCACATCTTTAAAACATTTATTACCTTTTCTGGAGTGATTGCATCAGTTACAATGGGAGAAGAGAAACTTCTCTGTGAGCCTGAAGATTAGATGAGTTTATAAATGTTTCAGCAGTAACAACATTAACATACGATGCATTTAAAGTTTTAAAGCAATCGCCATGGAAGACAGACTATAACATAGCTCCCATCATTTAAGGGCACATAACATTATTTATGTTATGTTATTACATGTTACTGTTATTGCTATTGTGTTACTGTCTATTGTCTTATCTTCTGTCCTATTTATATACTGCACCTGAGTGACTAATGAGAAACACTTTTCATTATACTATGCACCTGTGTAAGTTTAATGACAATAAAGTTGAATTGAATTTGGCCCAATTAAAAAATAGGATGTACTTTACCTTGCAACAGTTTTAAAACAAAGACCATTTCAAACATAGAGTAGGTAATTTCTTGGAGGATATCTATCATTTGAAGAAAAAAAAACAGACAGTACTTAAAACAACTGCTTGGACCACTAGTAGTACAACACACTAGTTCCTGCATGTTTTTTGCCTTTATTGAACTGTGAAGAGAAAACTCTGGCAATTGAAAATCTACTAGCATATTAACCTATTATTATCAGATTTAAGTTGTTGATATAAAGTACAACATTATCCCCCAAATCAGAACATGTTGTATTTACGAAAATCGATTCATTAATGAATAAGCTTAGATTTAAAGTACTGTATAATAATACTCCACCTGCAAATATCTTTTCCTGTGATACTGTGGTTTTTTATTCTGTTTGATTTTATTGCATGTTTATTCTAATTAAAATTATGAATGTTATACAAAATACAGGATATATCAAACTGAGAATCTTAAAAGCTAAGAAACAAATCCTTTGTAAAAAGAGGATGTGTTGACTAATTGGAAAGATTCTGTGATTAAATTACTTTAATGCATTGTAATGTGATGTTCTCCTTGCATACACTGTGTAATTGCAGTCTCCAACCAGCCTCCTATACTCAATTAAAAAATAATACAGATCAAGTTAAGCATTTACCAGACAGTTCTTTGGTTCCTAGTTACAAAATATGATTTCTTTTTCAAAACCAAATTAATTTCCCTACAATGTATTGGTTATCTGTTGTTTTCTTCATTAAATAACATAATTCTTTTTACGTCATGCTTGCTGTAGCTAACCTGGACCTTTAAAGAAAATTCTTTAGCTTGATTTTAAGGTAGTTATGTGCAGACACTTTCATTATTCAAAATTAACATGAATAACTTCAGAATTTTATGTTGTTTTGGTACTGGAGTTACTGTTGGTTTAAAATTAGCTTTGAAAACATTGGAAAAGTATTGGAAAAAAGACTTACAAGAGAAAGGATGAAGGAGTTCAGTATGGTAATATGATAACCTTATTCCCTTACCCACCTTTAGATATACAGCTGTACTACAAATTGTAGTACAAGACTTTCTTTATTACAGTCCTGAGAGTAATCGTTCACACTAAAGTTTTTGTCATCCCAAAGATAAGAAAAAAGAAATGCAAGAGGTTTGAAATGGATCAAAGAGAGCAACTTCTTAAATGAAGCTGAAAATGACCTAAAATGGATTCAGATATTTAACTGTGTCAAATTGGATGTTGATTCAGGCTTTATTTTACCATTAAGCTTCTTCTCAGTTCCATGTTCTAATTATATGCTTAATGGATCATAACGTTTTGTCAATGTGTTCCTGTAACAGGGCTGCTTTGCTCCTGAACACTTTACAGAATGCAATGTCACTTCTTTAGAATCTTGGATCTGATGAGGCAGAAGGGCTAGTTTCTGGCGTACAGTACATGTACTATACCAGAATTCTCAAGAGTCCTGTAGTACCCCAGTCCATTGGACATGTTCATGAGATTTCAAGTGTTGGAATGAGTTAACACCTCATTAAAATGCATGCTAAAGTGTCAGTTGTTTCGTTTGTCCAACGTGGAAAAGAATCAAGAGTAAGGCATTTATGATTATGGAAAATGGAATGCGTTTTTGTGAATGTTTCCATTAAATCCTGAACTGTTATTTTGGTTCAAAAACAGAATATGTTGTGTTGAGAAGAAAGATCAATATAATTGAAATCTTGAGGTCTCTATCGAGAGGCCAGATTTTCATGAAATAGACTCCAAGATATTTACTGACAGAATTAAACCAAGCAGACAGTGGCTGCATACCAAAGGAGTAGGAGTAAAATTTTACGTTTGACAAAGCTAATCTGTAGATGATGCATGCTGCAGACTTCAATTGTGGTCACTTAGTTTTCAAATGAAAATGAGGGATTCTAGAGTGCCACATATTCTCTACAAGTAAAAAATCACATACTATATGTACAGATACACTGCACTTTATCCTAGTGAAGAACTATCAAAGAAATCCACAGTTTTATAGTTCAAGAAAAACATAGTAAACACAATCTAGAACATGCCTTGCAAAAATATTAATTTAAGCAGTTTCTTTCTAGTAAAGAAAGAGGTCAGATAAAAAAAAATCTCTGAGCTGATCCCACTCTATTCTACTAAAAGTCATAACAAGGAAATGTATAAAAACACCCACCACATTGTACTCACATACACTGTTATAACAAGAGAATGATACAGAAAACCTCCTGTAGTATTCTGAAAAAATCTAGTGAGGATAATTTAGATGAATACAATCCAATCCGGCACTCATGTGGACAATAAGTGAACTTTGTTATGGAGATAGCCACAACATAGAAGACATACTGTATATACTGTAGAATTTTCTTTCAGAAGCAGTTGTCTGTCAGTGTATCCTAGAACTTAGTTTAGAGATGAAAATACACTTGTAGATGCCAGAAAGTGGCTTGTTAAAGAGCAGTTGCCATAGATCCTGTGTACTCTTTCCAAATCCCAGTCCCTTAGTGCAAGATCTGAAAACCATACAAGGATTATTTCTTTCAAGAATCCAGCTGGATTATCTGGCTCAGTTCTCTTTGAAAGACCTGCTACGCAGCTGTTGTTATAGTGAGTAACAACGATTTAACATTGTCACGTTCCAAACCCTCTAGCTGCACAACGTGAGTACAGTATTAAGTACCTTTTGCCAATCATTTTGTTCATTTGAATCCTAGTCAATTTTCAAGATCAATTGCTGAATACCCCACTTAGAATCTGACAATTTTACTCCACACCTTCCTGTTAAATTACAGCACTCTTTTCAGTTTTGAGAAACTGAAAAGTTTTGCTCCATTTTAGTTAGTTTAGGGCATTGAATTCTTTTAATTTCCTTTTAATTGTAGTAGAAGTAGGTGAACAGTCCACACTGCATATCAACAACATTTTGTGCGATCCAATAATGTAGCAATAATGTTTTTAAAAAAAGATAAGAGGAAGGCCTGTGGTGTTAGCATTGCTGCCTCACAGCTCTTGTTCAGGGTTCAATTCTGGAGTGCCTTCTGTGTGCAGTTTCTATGTTTGCACCACGGCCTTGTTTTTTCCAAGTAATTTGTTTTTCTCCCACAGTTCTTTGCTGTCAACATTAATTGGCATCTCTAAATTGTACTGTTTGTATTATATACAACAGCCATATCACCCTATGACTCACAACTGGCAACCCACTGAAGCAGAGCAGGTGTGAGCCTGGTCAGTACCTGGATGGGAGACCTCATGGAAAAAACTAAGGTTGTTGCTGAAAGAGGTGTTAGTGGGGCCATCTTACCCATTGGTCTGTGTGGGTCCTAATGCTCCAGTATAGTGATGGGTACAGTATACTATAAAAAGCTGCCATCCTTCAATGAGATGTAAATTTAAGGTCTTGACTCTCTCTTGTCATTAAAAATCCAAGGGCATTTCTCGAACCCATGAGGTCTGGATTACAGAGCTCAATTTCCTCTCAGAATATTTTTTATTACTGGTTGAGAACCTTTAGAGCCTTTTAATACTTTTTATAAACATGGGAAATATAATTTGAAAAATGTATTTTCCCTGTGGAATATCTGTTGTATTTTTATCCTGTGTACATACTGTAACTTCAAAACCCACTGACTTACTTACATTCTCAAAACAAACTGTTCAGAAATTCCTGTTCAGCAATTTAAGATGTTTTTGTGTGTGACATATATCTGTGTATGTATACTGTTTATACATTCCTGCAGAGTTTTTTCCTCTATGAAATTTATATACAGTATGTACGTATGATAATTATATAAGATCAATTGTCATATAATGTCAGACAAAGCTGTACAGTATATTATTTTTGGAGGACCAACATAAATTCATATACAGTATACTGTAAGTGCAATTCTATATGTCTATCTTAACATATAATCAATCTTAAGTAAAAAGAATATTTACCAAGAGCCCAGGCACCAAGGTGCAGCAATTAGCATTATTAAAGTAGCTTTTTCACCAGCAAACATAACAGCTGTCTGTATTCAAGACTGATGATTGTAAACTTCATCTCTAACATGAGAGCAAAATGGATTATGCTTCAGTAGCAAGAGATGAGAGACGACAATCTGGGGAGCATTTTAAATTTAGTCATTTTCAAAATGTTCAGAGTATAGCCAAAGCTACCAGGTTGATGGTGCATACTGCATAACTGTTCCCTGTTGACCTCTGTGACTGTTAAGGGCAGCTCTTGCAATTTCCAGAAGCATCCTGAGAAACCCAAATAGGATACTTTGGTATAAAGTCCAATTTTAATTTTGGTTCTTAAAACTGAAAATAATCTTGGATATGAATAAATGTAGAACATTTAAACAAACTATTTGCTATGGACCTGGTTTGCACATTTGATCCTAGTTTCTGATTATCTTAGTGAATGTAGACAAATAATGATAATTTTTATTTCATGTATAAAAATGAATGCAAATCAGTATACAAGGTTATCATTATAGGGCAGTATCTTGTGAATCATGTAAAATACCTTTATAATAACTACTGATTAGTTTTTTTTTTAGGAATCAATTCCTCAGGTTCTCATGTTGTTTGTTGGTTACAAATGATTGACGAGGTCTGATGTTTAACATGGCTTGGTAGTACTGCTAGAAAGTCTAAAAATGGTATGGTGGATAAACTCTGAATGGTGCCTTAATAATTTTAATGTATTTAAGCAAAAATTCAAGATCATATTACTTCTGTTTCACTAACTCATTACCTCAATGCATTATTCCAATAATATCAAACTGGTTGACTTTTGTTCCTTTTGTGAGATAATTAACTTATTACCTAACTTATTACCTTATTACCTAGTGTATATTTAAATTCAAATATACCCATTCAAATGGAATGACGTACTAACTTACTGCCTTCAGTTATGAAAGACAAAAATTATATTATCCAAGCTAGGGTGCACATATTTCTAATATATAGAAGCTGGATATCATACGTACATTTTAGGCAGCAGTGGTTACTTCTGTTGCTCTCTATTTGCAAACATCAGAATAGTTTGAGGGCAGAACTGTAGCTCAGTGGTTAGCGTAGGGTGCTACAGTATTTGTGTTTATCTTCATGTTCTGTATCTGAGTTTGTTTGTTCTTTCCTTGTTCACATAGGTATCCTTCGAGTCCTCCTGTTTCCTCCAACAGGCCAAAAGAAATACTGGTGGTTTAATTAGATTCTGTCCCTTTTGTGCATGTACAGTATGTGTCTCTCTGAGCATACCCTGTAACAGACTGACAATCCCATCCAGGGTGTACCATGCACTGCACCTGTTACTTGCTGGTTTAGGCTCCAACTCCCCTGTGGACCTGAATTGGAAGAAGCAGTTAGAAAATGGATATATAGAATGGTTTGAAATAACCATCCGAAAAGGAAACTGAACTTATCAGCAGTATAATGTTCAGTCATTTGAGACTAGATATGTAATAACCAGGGCATCCCAATCAGCACTTCCCCTGGCTGCCCTTATACAGCTGCAACAGCTGCAGGGAGTCTCATCACTTGTTCCCAAATGAGCCAGAGAGCTCTGCCATTCTTCCTCACAAACCTATCTACACAATTCACCATTCATTAACACTCTCAGTAACTACAGGGCTTTTAAAGAGTGCAAAATAGCTCAACTACATTAGATAGGGTATTGTTCTTTAGCTTTCTATGCTTGGATAGTTATTTAAAAGCAGTTGGGTTTCCTAGCAGTATTGCGAAAAAGATTTTCCTTGGTGCAGAGCAAACAATGCTACTCTGCCAATTTTCCTGCTTAGTAAGATAATCAGCTTGTACATATACACAAAACTATAAGACGTAGAAGCTGCACACAAAAGAGAATAAAACAGTCTGTGATTTGAATTCTAATATAGCTTTACAAACATATGTTATCTACAGTATGTAGAAGGCAGGAGTATGGTTGACCTGCATAATCTTACCATTTTGATCCACCATTAGTCATTGATAATATTCTGAAGATGCTGGTCTGTGGACTACTAAAACTAAAATAACATACATCAGAATGTTTACATTATGTCTAGCAATTATATTTATTTCTGTAGAATTAATCTACAATTGACAAAGACATCTGTGATGCATGATTTGCACCAGGCTGCTTGTGCCATCTTGTGGGATTCTATGTCATCCCTTACGTACAGTAGAGCAAACATATTCCTTTCATTAGTCTGCGAACACTAGATGCTCATGTGCGATGATAACAAATCAAATGTTCTTGTCTGGCAAGTAGGGCATCCATGACACAATTGTTATATTACCATCTCAGAAGTAAGAAAATCATTGTTACGTAAACAGAATGAGGATGTGCATTGTCCAGCTCAAACATTGTCACGTCAAGATAAGACTACATGAAGGACAGCAAAGGAAGATGCAGGATTTGATCGCTGTGGAGTTGTGCAGTCATATTTCCATCAATATTTGCAAGTGAAGGTTTGTAGTGACTAGGTAATCCTGCTCAGAACGACACACTTGGATGGCAAAGTGTCAATCTTAGGGAAGGCTCATGGCTCATGGCGTTTCATTGACAGACTATGCTTGGCTGTAACATTGTGCTAGGTCAGTAATTGCTTGGGTCAACACCCCAGATGGTGAGTGACAATGTGATGACTTAGGATAGCTCCCAACATATTTATGGTACAAAAGCAATGCTCTCTTGCGGGGCATACTAGTTCCTTTCTGCATTTTCTTTCTTTTCACCAGGCTTGACATTTAACAAGTTAAATCACCTCATCACCTCTGCCCAATTACCTTTTTCATTAATGATGCTTCTTTCAAAAAAGTCATTCAACTGAATCATGGTCTGTCATGAAGGATTAATCAATCAAAATAATGGTAAAAACATTAAATCAATTTTCTAAAATCTGTATGCTTTTTCTAAAAACATACATTGAGTGATCAATTTCTTTCAGCACTCAGTATATGACACAATTAAACACAATAAGAGTGAAAACTGATGACTTTGACTCCCTGGGACTGGTGTAGCTGTATAAGGGCAAATAATATCCAAGATAATGTATGGAAAGTGGCTTGCCAGTATGTGGGTACCCTAACTTTTTTGTCACTGCCTCATTGTGGAATTTATTTTCCCTTTCTTTTAAAATCTGTATTCAAACCTTTTACGGAACATACTGTTGCTGTACATACGTTTTACTTTGTAAACCGTGGTATTCCTTCTTTTTTGTAACTAAGACTGGAGCTTCTGATTTAAGAATCTTTATCCCGATAAATTTACATTTACATGATTTTTACAGTACATACTTGAAGAAACTAGAATAAATGCTTTTAACAATTTATCTCCTAAAAGTCAAGCTGCATATTCTTTGGCTGTCAGCAGAAAACGCAAAGCAACCGCTATCCGTTCATGATTTCACATAACGTCTATGCAGAACTTGTAACATCCTGTTTTGTGAATGCTGAGTTCTGGCAAAATGCAATATAAGGAGGTCTTTTCTGTTAGACTAGCATAAGAATGGAAAGGACTGAGTTGACAGTTAGTAAGTCATATGATATATGCGCTAATACTTTGTTACACTGTATAAAAAGACTAACTTTATAACCGTTTGGAGAGACTGGCTTTGTTAAGCTACTCTCCAGCTTGCAAGCGTAATAATTTCACCAACACCTGGACTCTGACATGTTTCTACAATTTGGCGCTGCGAGCAGGGTCCTCCTAGCTGAGGGGAACTCCCATTGGTCGGTGGAGAGAAAAAGTTAGGTGCCACCATTGAATGAGGTAAGGAATCCTCTTTTTTAAAAGGTCCCTTCTCCTCTCCAATCCACTGAATGGGATTTTCTCAATGCTGTAGCGAGGACTGCAAATGATTGGGTGTTGGAGACAGGGGGTCTGTTTGAGGTACCTGTGTGACTGTGCAGTAAAGCCAGGACTAACTGGTTTGCGCAGTGTGTGCGAGGCACAGTAAAGC